>NC_080055.1:19727836-19804559 GCF_026212465.1 Amaranthus tricolor
AACGAGTTTAAATATATGTTCTAAGATTGGATTAGACTCCACTAGAAGTACCGTAAATATACGCTTTAAATATGATATGAGTGGAGAATTCCTTGCCTTTCCTGTTGAGGATGATGAGGTTATAGATGCTATGTGGGAGCATTCAAAGTCCACCAAAATTCCCTCTTTGGAGTTATACATAGAAGAAGTACCCTAAGGGAATGTAGTTGCTTCTAATCCTACTTCAACCCTTACGCCTATATCAACTCAGGAAACTCTTAATCCTTTCGTTCCTTCCGCATCTTGTACATTTTTTCAACCCCCTACGAATCAAGTTCCAATTGATTCAATGGTTAACTTAGGAGAAAGTGATGAGATGGGACCTTCGGATGATGAAAATGAGAGTAATGAGCTTATTGAAGATCCTTCTGAGGATGATGTGGATGTCGATTCCTCCACATGACCCTAAGCAACATTCCTAGAATCATTCCTCCTACACCTTATGACCTATGTCCACCTCTAGACGAGTATGAGGAGGAAAACTCATGGAGGAATTTGGCTTGTGATACTACTTACACCGAAAAAGGAGAGTTGGAGAAGGGTATGATGTTTGATAGCAAGGAAGTGTTGTTGGAAGCTATTAGAGTGTATCATATTCGTAGAAATGTGGAGTACAGAACGGAGACCTCGAACCAAACTGTCATTGCCTTGAAGTGTAAGCGGGGCTGTTCGTGGAGACTTAGGGCTACGTTTGATTCATATTTATCTTCATGGCGTATTATTACATATAAGGGTAAGCATGGGTCTTGTGTTTTGGGTAGTGACACTGTCTCGGCTGGACACATTCACTTGACATCTTCTGTCATTAACAATGTCATTAGAAATTATGTTGCTAAAGATCCATCCATTAAGGTATCTGTCGTAAGGCAGATGGTTAAAAATCGTTTTGGTGTGGATGTGAATTATAAGCGAGCGTGGTGTGCTAAGCAACAAGCCTTATTGTCCATATACGAGACTTGGGAAGGTTCTTACTCACTCCTTCCACGCTTTTTAGAATATTTGCAACATTCCAACCTGGGCTTAGTACTTGAGTGGTTTTTTAAGGAGGACAATGACACTGGTGTATATATGCGACCTAAAATTAGCACCTTCCAACGTGTCTTTTGGGCCTTTAAACCTTGCATTGAAGGCTTTAATCATTGTAAACCTCTTATCGCCATTGACGACACACACTTGTATGGTAAGTATCGTCATACCTTATTGATTGTCATTGCCTAAGATGGTGATAAGGAAATATTTCCATTAGCGTTTGCCTTGGTAGAGAAGGAGTGTATAGGTGTATGGTCTTGGTTCATGGCTTGTATTCGTAAGCATGTCACACAAAGGATGGTTTTATGCGTTATTTCTGATAGACACGCGGGTATTTTAGCAACCATGGAAGAGCCGGAGTGGTAACCACCTAATGCCTATCATAGGTTTTGCTTACGTCATTTGCTTAGCAACTTTAATCGTGCTATGGGTAATGTTCAGCTAAAAAAGTTGTTTGGTGGAACTGTTGAGCAAAGACAACAAGTTAAGGTAATGAATGGCTTAAAGACAATTGCGACTGCAAAATGAGAGACAATTTTCTAGATTGATGGCGTGGGTGATATGTCTAAGTGGTCGTTGTGTCATGATGGAGGTCAAAGGTATGGCGTTACTAACACGAACTTAGCTGAAGTTTTCAACTATGTGATGAAGGGTGTACGTTTCTTACCTTTGACAACACTTGTTGAATTCATCTTCTATCGGGTTAACGAATATTTTGTTCAAAGACGTGAACTTGCTAGTGCATGGTTACTTGGAGGACACATGTACACAGCGCATGCCACCAGGATTATCAATAGAAACATCGAGAAGGCAAATTACCATGACATAATCGCCTTTGATTATGGAAGACGTGTATTCAAAATTAAGACAGGGAGGGGAAATAGAGGATCGTCCAAGGGGGGTAAGATTCAACATGTGGACTTGAATCAAATGAAGTGCTCATATAACAAAGTTGAGATACACCACCTACCTTGTTCACATGTACTTGCTGTTAGCATCAAACGACACCTTTCATATGAGCGGTTTGTACATCCGTGCTATACTTCTCAAAGTTATGCAAGTACATACGAACATTAATTTATGCCAATGATTGATAAGAGGTCATGGCCGAAATACACGGGCTTTGAACTTAGACATGATCCCGATCAAATTCATGGTAAAGGGAGGCCTAAGTCTAAGAGAATTGACAACAAAATGGATGAGCGAAAAAAGAAACGAAATAGTTGTCGTTATTGTGGGAGTGAAAGTCACAACACTAAAACTTGTAACTCCAGGAAATATACTAGTATGATTCTCTATAACATATATAATAATGTTAAACTTACCACACAAATGTATGATACATAATTACATAATAGTAATATTAACTACAGTTACTGCGAACACAGTAGTAAAGGAGATGGATCTAGAAGCTCCAACACCCTAAGACCCTAGTGTGTTAACTATGCAGCAAGAGCACATGAGCACTCCTCTTTGGGATGCCCAGGTTAGGTATACAATAGCAATGATTTGCATTTAACTAATGATACATACAAGTAACTAATTCATATGTCTACATTCATAAGTGTCTGATATAGACACGTTAGGCACTAGGCGTCCAGATTTCGTTCCGTGGGTGATCGATGAAAGGATCATCCCGTACCTGGAGCTCATGAGGTTGTATGACTTTCACCTCGTTGCATACGACAGACTTGACCGTGTTATTATCACAGCACTGGTCGAGAGATGGCGTTAGGAGACACGTACATTTCATCTTCCACTAGGTGAGGCTACCATCACACTGCTTGATGTAGCCTTACTAACACGGCTTCCCATCAAGGGACGTGCCGTGTGTACAGCCGGACGTCAGCTATCAAAGTTGTGTTACATGGTGCACCGCATATTGGGAGAGCGCCTTCCAGCGGAAGTGATCAGGGGGAACGGTTTGCGCTGCATATGGTTGGTTTAGACCTTCTCACATCTCCCCGAAGATGCTGATGAATGCACCATTCTGAGGTACGCTAAGGCGTACCTCTTATATTTGATAGGAGCTATGTTGTTTGCCGATAAAACAAACAACCAAATACAGCTCCTATACTTGACTTTACTTGACGACCTCTGGAAGCGCATCGCCGAGTATAGCTGGGGCTCCGCAGCCCTAAGATACTTGTACAGGAGGCTATGTGGTGTTGCCCATAAGAACGTCAAGGAGATTGCAGGACCACTAGTCATATTACAGGTAATAACAATAACATTTAATTCTAAACTGCATTTGTTGAATTACATACTAATTAGATTCGCAATCTTCAGCTGTGGGCGTGGGAGCATATTCTTATCGGCCAACCTTACAGAACCGTTGGTCGTGGTGATGCTGCTCCTTCGCAACAACCCCCACTAGATGCTGCGTATGGTTCAAGGTGGAATTTTGCACGCTGGGTGCGCAAGCACACCGGGACCGATCTCGGATTCTATCGAGATCAGTTAGACCTGCTACGACCCAACCAGGTAAATATTTCATTACTCATTAACATTACTGCAATTTAATTAACACATCACTTACATTTTCATAACATGTATTTTAGTTTTTGTGGGACCCGTACCCTGCTAAAGCCTAAGTAGCTGTTCCCGAGCACTCGGGGATTCAATTGGGCGCGTGGAGGGCTTCTGTGCCACTCATATGCATCAACATTGTCGAAGTACATCTACCAGAGCGCGTATTGCGCCAATATGGGTTGGTACAGGGCATTCCACCGCCTTGCGACATTGAACTCGAGCTGCACCTGATTTTCGTGCAAGAATCAGGGTACGACGAACTGGATGGAGATCAACTGGCGCCACATCGCTCATTGGGATTGTAGACTTGAGCTGTTGGCCCAAGGTGTGCCGATCGATGTTCATGGCGCACCCACTACACTGGACTACTTGTCGTGGTTCCTCTCCATCACACGCCGATGGATGACACCACGTGGCGCATCGCAGCAGCACATTACGCACCTACTGCGCCTACGATGACCCAATTTGTAAGTCTTCATTTGCATTTAAATGATTAAGTATACATAATATAATATTACATTAACTAAATATTAATTGTAGGTACAAGGTGCGGCAGCAGTGATGCGGTACAGCCACGAGGAGCTGGTGAGGGAGATTGCGCAAGGCATGCTCGTCGACACGCAGTTCCAGCACTTCATACCAGAAGTCGCTGCAAAGTCCTCACTGGCTACTATCCATACGCACGTCTCATCTCCTGCTTATGACTATCATTTGGAGGAGATGGACCTTTCATACCCTGTTGACGTTGCGGGGACCTCGCAGGCTGGGCCATCGCAACCATCGCAGTACCAGTCCCCTCCACTGTCAGAGCGACACCCGAATGCTTCTTACTACCGTAAGAGGCGTAGGAGACCAACTCAGTTGGATAGGGTAGATAAGGGTTGTGAGCGTTAGCGTTTCGCTTTTGTGTATTTGGATCGCTTTTGTGTAGTAACTGCGAACAGCTATTTTGTCTTTTTAATAATCTTTTTTAAACAAATTCAAATAGTTTGATAATCTTTGGGAGGTCATCTTCATTTCGATTCCAATCATGTTCGGTTTTCTAAAAGATTGGATATGAAATTACTCAGTTTATTCTTGGTTTTTCATTGGTTAAGTTGTCATCGGTTAAAACAGAGTTTGGACGTCTCTGAGGAGGATTTTATTGGGTATGAATGGGTAATTAACAGGTTCTGGTAAGATTTGATTAAGTTGAATTTCGGGTACTAAAGAGTTTTGGTTCGATTTAGAATTGATTTCAAATTTTACGCTTTCAATTCACTATTAGTTCGTTCAACTTCGATTCGATCAGTTAGAATTCATTTCAATTAAAATTAAAATCACATCAACATCATAGTTAACCAAATTTGGTCAATTAGAAACATAGTTATAGGCTTGTAGAATTGTAGTCATGTTAAATTATGATGAATCATCATTCAAATTGTAGACTCGTAGAGTCGTAATCAACTGAAACTAATTAAATTATAATGAATTATCATTCAAATCATAAAAAACGTAGACTCGTTCATCGTAGTCAATGAAAACTATTAAACTATAATGAATGATTAATCAATTTGAATCGTAGTTTCATAGATCATAGTCAATTGAAAGTCGGAAACTATTAAACAATACTAAATCATTAACTAAACAATTTCGAGGTTGCCTTTTATTATAATTTTGTATCTGAAAATTATTATAGTTTTCATAAAAAAATGTCCTAACTCCCCCAAAATCCATCCTCTACCACTCATTTATTCAAGGGATAATATTATATGCTTGATTAAATTCAAGGCATCAAAGTGTGCCAAACTTAATGCTAACTCAATCAAGCTCATAATATGCCCAACTAATACACATCAAAATTCAAAACTATAGAAAGCTATAGTAAAATAGCCCACATTGGTGCTCAAAAACACACCTATCATTATGGTGTGGAATGTATGATCTAATTCTTCCATATATATAAAAATAATTCCAAACGGCTAATTTACGACTTTATTTAGCGATTCCAAAGAACCATCCAATTCGGTTTCATATGTTGTTTAATTTACTCAATTTAGTGGTTCAGAGTTTTAGTTCTGTTAGCGGTTGCATTAATGTTATTTTAGGAACCATCATATTTCGTGATTTAGAGCACTTTCAAACAGTACGGTTCAAACTAGTTCCTAAACGGTTTGACTTGTGGTAACTCGCCCTAATCACTAATTGCACCATCCTATCCCATCGCAACATAGGTGACAAGGGACATATGATGTTATACACTTTGATGGGTGTTTGGCCTTTATATGATCCCTTATTTAGAAACAAATACATATAAGTATTTGATTGTTGAATTAATCTTAACCTATTAAAGTAAGATGTACATATTGATATATGCAAGTAGGATCCCAAAAATTAAACCATTATGGATTTCTTCTATAAAGCTTAGTGAGTCCTACAACTCTTGCTGGTTGTTGTTAGGAACAGTGTCGTTTCTGACAATTTTTAGGCTCTAGGTGAAACATAAATAAGAGGCCCTTAAATAAGTTAAGTTTCGATTTTTTTTCTCCAACTATGCATCATCTAGTTTCTCTTTTTTTTTTTCCATCATATTAATGTCAAATAAATGTATAAATTTATAATCATATAATGATAAAGTACTTATGCACAAACTAATTTTTAATAATAAAGATTAACTCAATTTGGGCCCCTTTATAAGTTGGACCTTAGGCAATTGAACCTCAAATTTACCTTCAGGAACGGCGTTGGTTAGGTACATAATTCCAAATCAACTTTGTGTTAATATTATAATATAATTAGTAATAAAATTACATCCATCACTATGATATGTTCTGCTAACTAACATACACCATCATTAACACAAAGAAAATGACACCTGTGCCATTTTTTAGTCATTTAAAGAAGGCATATTAAATCAATTAAAGGATAAAGTTTACTTTAATTGTAATTAATTAGTCACCTCATAAAAATTGGGGTATTGTGTCTTGTTTTAGGGGGATTTCACTTCCTTCGGATAAGGTTTTGAATATGAGTTTCGATGTCGCCTCCTCTTCTTTCAGACTACCATGTACTCAAAACAGTAATCAATTTAAATATTATTGTAACATCCCGACCCAACGGACCACTAGTGAGTGGTGACTACTCATGTAGACTATATATTAGCCCCACAGACCAATACAAGTCTTCCCAGCGCACCTTGACCTTACTCGTGCGTGCTCGGAAAAATTCTCAAGAAGTCACCCATCCAAAGATTGCTTCCCACCAAGCACGCTAAACTGTTGAGTTCTTAGCAAATGGGCTCCCATGAAAAGAAGATGCACCTTGTTGATATGAGTAGTCTATCAATCCTTTTCATATCTCAATCTCAGGTATCACACTTACCCCCACTTAGGAATACAACATCCTCGTTAGACCGTAGTTTCAGAATCTTTTTCCCTCGTTAGATGCACTAAATACACAATTAGCCACAGTCCTAGGGTTGCTTTGATACCATTTGTAATACCCCGGTCCAACGGACCACTAGTGACTACTCAGGGAGACTGTAGACTGGCCCCACAGACCAACGCAAGTCTTTCCAGTGCACTTTAGCTTCACTCGTGCGTGCCCGAGAAAACTTCTCAAGAGGTCACCCATCCTAAGATTGCTCCCCATCAAGCATGCTTAACTGTGGAGTTCTTAGCAAATGGGCTCCCATGAAAAAAAGATGCACTTTGTTGATATGAGTAGTCTATCAATCCTTTTCGAATCTCAATCCGAGGTATCACAATTATTATTATTTTAATTTTTTATCACATGGTAGATCGCGGAAAAGGAGAGCGTTTGGTGAAAATGGAAGTTGGACCTTGCTCCAAATGTGTCACATCTATACTCTTCATTTACATAATTTTTGCGTGCTACACTTTCTTTTTCATCTGTTTCTCAATACTTGCTACAATACTACACATTTCATAAAAAACCTTATAAAGTGTCTTCTTTACCCCTTTCTTATTTCAACTTCAAATCTCATTGGCTCTTATACTTTTATTATTATTATTATTATTATTATTATTATTATTATTATTATTATTATTATTATTATTTTTTAAGGACAACAATTATATATATATATATATATATATATATATATATATATATATATATATATATATATATATATATATATATATATATACATATATATATATATATACATATATTTATACATACATACATATATATATATATATATATATATATATATATATATATATATATATATATATATATATATATATATATATATATATATATATATATATATATATATATATATATCTGTGTGTGTGAATCTCACTCCCTCTGTTCTCTAATGTTTTTTTCGTTTGTAATATTTTACCTTAAGGAAAGAGAAATTTGATTATGGTTTTTTAAACATACTTCGAAGATAAAATATATTCATGTGAGATCTCATAAGATTCATTTTAATGTATACCTTTTTATATGTATTTTTCTTAATTTTTTATTATGACTATTTAGAGATATTAAGACTTAAATTTGTTTTGAAAACTGAGTAAAAAGTAAACGAGAATAACAAAAAAAATAGATTGAGTAATGAATAATGAATATGTGATTAACTGTATTTCGTTGTAAATTTCTATTGTTAAAACTGCAGTACTTTTATAAAGGAAATATCACACAAAAAAAGTTTTCAATTGTCTTCAATCTTTTATAATGTTTTTAGTAATTTTCTAAATTGCAGATTTTACTGTATGTTTTCGAAAATTACAGTTAATCACAATATGATTAGATTAAATAAATTCATTATCTCGATTAATATATAATTTTTTTAAACAATACATCACATATATTATTATATAATTTTTTTGAACAGTATATCATATATATCACAGTATATTGTAATTACGGTAATTTATTATATCTATTAATATTTATTTTTTTTTTCAAAAATATAAATTTGTAAATATGGTAGGTCTAAAAAGAAGTATCAATTAGTCAAATGCTATTAATAGATTCCAATTTAGAAAAGATAAATGACAACAGAATTGCAGAATTGTTTGTTATTGAGAGAATATAATATTAATCACAACATAATTGGAATAAATAAATTAATTACTTTCATTATTTTACACTGTAAATCATACATATCACAAAATAATTATTAAACATTACATCATATGTATCACAATATAATTTTAATTAAGTTAATTCATATATACATTAATATACAAATTTTTCCAAAAATGAAAATTTGTAAATATGGCAGATTCAAAAAGAAGCGTCAATCAGTCAAATGTTATTAATAGTGTCCAATGAAAAAAGATAAATGTTATACTCTCTTTCAATCTGCCATATGTTATTACACAACAAAATTAATAGATTATATGATTATTGGATTTACCTAAATTGCAGAATTGATTGTAATTGATTGAATGTAATAACAGTTACAGTATAATTGGAATAAATAAATTTTTTTATCTCCATAAATATATAAATTTTTTACACTGTACATCATATATATCATAGTATAATTATATTATACAATCTAATAAAAAGACTTCAAAATTCTACATGACATTCTAATAGTGATTTGCCATTATACAATCTAATAAAAAGACTACAAATTTTACATAGCATTCTCATAGTAGTTTGACATATGAAATAATTCTTAACAAAATTAACTTTAACTTATTCCTTAATATATGAGTTGTATCATAGAATCTATAAAATGACTATAAAATTCCACATGACATTCTAATAATGATTTGTCATTATACAATCTAATAAAAAAATTGCAAAATTCCACATGACATTCTAATAATGATTTGCCATTATACAATCTAAAAAAAAAGATTGCAAAATTCCACATATCATTCTCATAGTGGTTTGCCATATGGAATAATTCTTAACAAGATTAACATTAACTTATTCATTAACGTATGAGTAGTATATAGTATTATCATATCATAATAAAAATTCATATGGCATTCTCATAGCGAATTTCCATATGAAATACTTCTTACCGAAATTTACATTAACTTATGTTTTGACAAGTGAGTAGTATATCACAATAAGATATGTTCTTTTATATTCTTTTTAAATATAATATTTTACATGTATAATATTGTGGGAAATATATGTGGACATGATTAATTCCTAAATTAATCATGGCTAAATAGAAGGAAAAAGAGAAATATATGGGGAACAACAATAGTTATAATCTATTGTTATGCGAGAGTTAGTTATTAGGAATTAAATTAATGGCTATTAGAGAAACAAGGTGAATCATTGTTTCATTAGTTTCTTTCAGCATTATATATAAGCTTAGTGTTGTATGTTAATATAATTAATAATCCACATCAAGAAAGGTTAAGAAAAGTTTATTTTCTTACAATTATTATTTCCTTCATAGTGGTTATTTGTTGACTCATAAAATATTATAATTCTTGTGAGTTTTTGATTTCATATTATTTAGTAGAAGTCATATTTCCGTTGTCAGAGCTCTAACAATTGGTATCAGAGCTCTGACAGCGCATATGTGACTTCTACTAAATAATATGAAATCGAAAACTCACAAGAATTATAATATTTTAGGAGTCAACAAATAACCACTATGAAGGAAATAATATTGTAAGAAAATAAACTTTTCATAACCTTTCTTGATGTGGATTATTAATTATATTAACGTACAACACTAAGCTTATATATAATGCTGAAAAAAACTAATGAAACAATGATTCACCTTGTTTCTCTAATAGCCATTAATTTTAATTCCTAATAACTAACTCTCGCATAACAATAGAATATAACTATTGTTGTTCCCCATATATTTCTCTTTGTCCTTCTATTTAGCCATGATTAATTTAGGAATTAATCATGTCCACATATATTTCCCACAATTTTCGCTGTCAGAGCTCTAACAATTGGTATCAGAGCCAACGTTAAAACCTTAAGTGGTTAAAATTTTTTATTTAAAAATAATTATAATGGCTTCTACAAGTGGAACGGTAAAAGTTGGAAAATACGAGATTGAAAAATAGAGAGGAGGAAGATGAGCTTGATTATGAGGAGATTCAACAAGATAATGCACATGTATTACAACAACAACAGCAGGATTCTTTGGCATCCACTAGGCCAAAGAGGAATTATAAATCAGTTCAGAAGTTTGGGTCAGACAAACCTCTGAGGCATTACGGGCAGGTTAACTTGGTAGAATATGCACAATCGGTAGAGGATGATGAGCCGGTCACCTTCAAACAAGCTATCAAAGACAAGGATAGAGAGAGTTGGTTGGTTGCTATGGATGAAGAGATGCAATCTCTTCATAAAAACAAGATATGGGAGGTAGTCCCATTGCCCGTGGGAAAGACTGCTATTGGTTCTAAGTGGGTGTATAAAACAAAAGAGGATCCTTCCAAGCCAGATAAAGTGAGGTTTAGGGCTAGGCTAGTGGCCAAGGGGTTTGCATAGAAAGAAGGTGTTGATTACAATGAGATATTTTCTCCGATGGTAAAACACACTTCTATTAGGGTGCTGTTGAGTCTTGTAGCTCATGGAGATCTTGACACTAGTGGAAAAAAACGTATTTGCTGCTCAACATTTGCTGCGGTTTTAGTATATTCGCAGCAATAAATGGGAAAAAGATTTGAAAAAAAAAAATACTAATTGCTGCGGTTTTTGTTTATTGACCGCAGCAAATACCCCATTCTACCGTTAACAATAGCAAAATTTTTTAAAAAAAAAGCATTTATTGCTGCGGTTGGCTAGGGCCCGCAGCAAATAACCTTAAATAGCCGTTAAATTTCATCAAAATTAAAAAAAAAAGCCTTAATTGCTGCGGTTGGCTAGGGCCCGCAGCAAATAACGTAATGCAACCGTTCAAATTCAGCAAAAATTAAAAAAGAAAGCCTTATTTGCTGCGGTTGGCTTGTGACCGCAGCAATAAACCGCATTGTACACTGCACGCTTCTTCAACTTCTCAAATTAATAAAGCCCGCCATTCTGATCTTTTCATTTCGCCATTCTCTTCTCACAAACCCATTGAAAATCCTCGACTCAAGCAATAAACGCACCATTTTCGCCATTCAACATTTCATTCTTCATCTTCATCTTCTTCTAAAAAACATAAAATCATTTCAAACCCACCATTATTGAAAAACACTCGAAAAAACTGAGTGATTGAGTGTTTCTTCAAACTTGTTCTTCATAATCTTCGAACACATAATCTTCACAAACGTTTGCTTGCTGTTTCATTCGTGCATTTGCTTGTTCATCTGCGTGTGTGTGCATTCTTCAAAAGCGTTTGAAACCAAAGGCATTTGCTTGTTCATCTTCAAAACTCACGAATTAAGGTAGTATTTCTCTTTTTAATTTCAATAAGCATTGAAATATCTCATTGTTGCTTACTGTTCTTGTTGCTGGTCGCATTGCTTTGTTCTTGTTGCTGGTCGCATTGCTTTGTTCTTGTTGCTGGTCGCATTTAATGTCAAAACCCTTCTGTTCTTGTTGCTTTGTTCTAATGTAGATCATGATCAAAACAAAGAAATGAAAATATCGTTTAGAGATAGGTATGGTCTGTATGATATGTATGATATGGGCTAAATGATCTGTATGATATGGTCATCTTATTTTAGAGATAGGATTGCATATAAAATATCATTTATCCAATCTTGATGAAAAAAATATATATATATATACATATATATATATATATATATATATATATATACATATATATATATATATATATATATATATATATATATATATACATATATATATATATATATATATATATATATATATATATATATATATATATATATATATATATATACACATATATATATATATACATATATATATATATATATATATATATATATATATATATATATATATATATATATATATACATATATATATATATATATATCTATATATATATATATATATATCTATATATATATATCTATATATATATATCTATATATATATATATATATATGTATATATATATATATATATATATATATATATATATATATATATATATGTATATATATATATATATATATATGTATATATATATATATATATATATATATATATATATATATATATATATATGTATATATATATATATATATATATATGTGTATATATATATATATATATATATATGTGTATATATATATATATATATATATATATGTGTATATATATATATATATATATATATATATATATATATATATATATATATATATATATATATATATATATATATATATATATATATATATATATATATATATATATATATATATATATATATATATATATATATATATATATATATATATATATATATATATATATATATATATATATATATATATATATATATATATATATATATATATATATATATGGCATGTATTGTGAATTACGTTTAGATGATAGATACTACTTACTAGATAGACTATGGCATGTATTGTGAATTGGTTATAGTTGTGTTAGAGAACTACCCACTTGTGATCATCGTAGAATTAAAAGGGTCGAGGGAATGAACGATATATTAGTGCAACTTGAACTTTGTTAATGATAAGTAGACTATGAAATGTATTGTGATTTGTTTAAGGTTAAGTTAGTAAGCTTCTCACCATCGTTATTTTCACTTGGAAAAGTTAGAGTAAATATGTTTTTAGGAATGTGGTTTGTTGTTTATTATTTATATTGTGGTTTGTGGTTTGTTAATTAATTATTAGCATATTTAGTAAATATGTTTATTATAAATAAGTATATATGTTTAAAAGTTGTGTATTAATTTTGTTTTGAATCAATTAATCACACCAATTAGGATGACAAACGATCGTTCTTGGATGTATGGAAGCATTGAATCGTCGGAATTTATTGATGGCGTATTAGAATTTTGTAGTATTGCGGTTGAACATCAAGTTAGGACGGGGGGAGTTGGTTTTTATTGCCCATGTGTCAGTTGTGGCAATGTATCAAAGGTAGATAGTGTTGATATCCTTAGGGAGCACATACTTCGACGTGGGTTTAGGCCTCAATATCATGTTTGGGTTTGGCATGGTGAGGAGGGAGTTTACAAAGAGAAAAGTGTTGTTGAGGACGTCAATAATGTGGCCGATGTCAATGAGGATGTAGTAGATCATGTTGATGGGTATGAGACAGATGAAGAGAATGTCGATGAGGATGTGGATCGTGTTGATGAGATGATGGAGGGAGTCGAGGATGAGTTAGGAAAACGTCATCGTGTTTTTGACTTGTTGACAGAGGCTTCTCAAAAGCCTTTGTACCCTGGATGTACAAAGTTCACCAAACTAACAGCAGTGTTGACAATTTTCAACAATAAGTCAAAGTTCAATTGGAGTGACGCTAGTTTCACAATGTTATTAGAAGCGTTAGGTGAGTTGCTTCCTGAGGGAAATGAACTTCCAAAGTCGACATATTATGCCAAAAAGCTCATGTGTCCTTTCGGCTTAGAGTACCAGAAGATTCATGCGTGTCCGAATGATTGTGTGTTGTATCGGAATGAAAACAAGAACTTAGAAGAGTGTCCTAGGTGTGGGTTATCGCGCTACAAGCGTAAAGGGGCTCGGGATGCTAAAGGGCCCCCGGCTAAGGTATTGTGGTATCTTCCAATAATACCTAGATTCAAGCGCTTGTTTTCTATAAAGAAAGATGCGTTAAATTTGAGGTGGCATGCAGATAGGGTGAAGAAAGGTTACTTGCTCACACATCCATCTGATTCTCCGGAGTGGAAGAGTATTGATAGGTTGCATAAGACTTTTGGGGATGAGGTTCGTAATTTAAGGCTCGGACTGTGTACGGATGGAATGAACCCGTTCGGCAATCTTAGTTCTCAACATAGTACTTGGCCGGTACTTTTAGTGATCTATAATTTGCCACCTTGGTTGTGTATGAAGCGTAAGTACATAATGCTTTCGCTTCTTATCTCGGGTCCTAAACAACCTGGCAATGACATAGATGTGTATCTTGCACCTCTCGTTGAGGATTTGAGAAAGATGTGGGATGAAGGCGTTTCAGTGTTTGATGCATATGCTAATGAGGAGTTCACCTTGCGTGCAATGCTTTTATGCACTGTTAATGATTTTCCGGCATATGGCAACTTATCGGGGTATAAGAACAAAAGGAAGAAAGCATGCCCGATATGTATCGATGACATGGAATCCACGTGGATTCCTAAGTGCAAACACGTATTCATGCACCATCGAAAGTTCCTCCCACGAGACCACCAATATCGTAAGAAGAAGAAGTTGTTCAATGGGGAGGTTGAGGACCGTGTAGCTCGTCGACCGTTGACCGGTTATGAGGTTTATGAACAGGTTAAGGGAGTTGAGACTGTATTTGGTAAAACGGGGCAAGTGCAAGGAGGTGAAGGCCGATTATGGAAAAAAGAATCAATCTTTTGGAAGCTTCCATATTGGAGAGATCTACAGGTTAGGCATTGTCTTGACGTTATGCATATAGAGAAAAATGTATGCGATGCCATACTCGGGACTCTCATGAACATTCCGGGTAAGACAAAAGATGTTAGGGCCGTGCGAGATTGGTTTGAATGTAAGGGTCTTCGTCCGGAGTTGTGGGCACATGTTAAGGTGAGTAAGAAAAGAAATAGAGCTGATGATGAAGTTAGTGACAATAAGAAGAAGATGCTTAATGACAAAGTTTATTTGCCTCCAGCTTGCTACACATTGTCCAAAGCAGAGAAGCGGACATTTTGTGAGTGTTTGTATGGCATTAAGGTTCCGTCTGGGTACTCATCCAACATGAAGAGATTTGTTAGCCTAAATGGTGAGCTGAAGTTGGGAAGCATGAAATCTCACGATTGCCATGTAATGATGCAAGTGTTCTTACCAATTGCAATCCGTGGAATACTGCCAAAACATGTGAGATATGCTATTACCGAACTATGTTCGTTCTTCAACACAATTTGTAGTAAAGTTCTTGATCCCTTTAAACTTGATGCACTTCAACTCGACGTGATTGTAACTTTATGCAAGTTTGAGATGTATTTTCCACCTTCTTTCTTTGACATAATGGTTCATCTTATTGTCCATCTCGTTCGTGAGATCAAACTTTTGGGTCCAGTTTTTTTAAGGTGGTGTTATCCTTTTGAAAGACACATGGGTGTTTTACAAAACAAGGTGAGGAATCCAGCACAACCCGAGGGGAGTATGATTCAAGGCACTGTGAGCGATGAGATTAGTAACTTTATAGCCGAGTATTTGGCCATGGCTAAGCCTATTGGACTTCCCACCTCTAGACATGAAGCAAGGCTTGAGGGAAAAGGAACAATTGGCTCCAAATCGGTCACACCTCCTCGAGAAAGCCTTCTACAAGCACACTTGTATGTGTTGCATCATATTCCGGAAGTTCATCCTTTTTTGAGTGAGCATTTTGATATATTGCGCGCAAAACATCCTTCTAAAGGGGATAGGGCATTGATGCAGTTGCATAACAAGACGTTTATTAATTGGTTTCATAATCGAGTAATATCCGAAGAACTCAAGGGTGTATCCGAAATTGTTAAGTGGTTAGCTTTTGGTCCTCGTGATGATGTCAACAAATATGAGGGTTACGATGTCAATGGCTTCACATTTTGGACTGAGGGTCAAGACAAGAAGTCATTATATCTACAGAATAGTGGGGTTTCTATTTTGGCGTCATCTATATTTTACGCGAGTGCGAAGGATCAAGCGCCGGTTGATGCTAAATTGGTATACTACGGGCGGGTACATGAAATATGGGAGCTTGACTACTCTACTTTCAATATTGGTCTTTTCAAATGTAAGTGGGTAGATAATAATCGACGATGCAAAAAAAATGACGACCCTTGTGGATTCACTCTTGTAGACTTAGCTCGTTTGCGTGATAGTGAGGAGCCATTCATACTAGCCACACAAGCCAAGCAAGTATTCTACATTGTAGACCCGTCTGATAAAAAATGGTCTATTGTTGTACCGGGAAAAAGAAGCATTCTTGGTATAGGTGATGTTGAGGATGAGGAAGAATATGAAGCTTTTGAAGACTCCCCTCCCTTTATCAATCCAATATCAGTGGATCAAGATGATGTAGATGATGTAGATGTTGGTTATATGCGTGTAGATCACACGGAAGGAATACATTTGAATTAAGTGATTCACAAGGTATGAATTTAAAGCTTTTAAAAGTTTTTTTGGCGCTTGGTTTGTTTTGCATGAAACTTTGCACAGAACACTTATTTGTTATATATTATTGTGTTGAACGTATGTATTAGAATTGTAAATCATAGTCATATTCTTAATATTACTTAGCTTATGTTCTAATATATTTCTATTCATACTCTTTCAGGTACTGATATATAATGCATCTATTCAGAGACGAAATTGTCCCCGAGATTGAGACCTTGGATAATGAGCATCGTAGTTACGACAGTGAAGAGGACCAAATTGTGAGATTCGAGCGTATGGCTGAAGACGCTCCACCTCTAGACAATGATTTTGAGACTGAAGACGCCCCACCAATGGATGCTCCCACTACCAGTAAGAAAAGAAAAGGGCGAGGTCCTACGAAAAACCTCAAAGTCACGGAACCAATGCATTTGGAATACAATGCATTGGGTCAACCCTGCGGAAAATGGCGTAGGCAATATGGAAAACAAGTGGGCCTATGTATCCGCAAGATTTCCATATTGCACGCATGGAACGAGGTTCCAGAGGGTTTGAAAAACTCTCTATGGAATGATACTGTGGTAAGCAACTTTACTATTTTTACTCATTTAGTTTCATTTTAAAATTAATTTAATTGACAGTAACAAATATAAATTTTTTTTGTAGAATCTTTTCCACATCGAGAGCGATGAGGACAAGAAGAATGTGTTTCTTTCAGCTGTTGCTGAAAGATTCAGAGATTTCAAATCCAAGCTAGTAACTGGCTGGATTACGAAGACCCGTGCCCGTACGACCAAAAAGGTCAAAACGGGAAACGAAGGTGGAGAGCAAGCACCTTCGAAGATGCCCTACGAAATATGGGGTCACATATCGAAGAGGGATTGGGAGGCCTTTGTTGCCAAAAGAACAACTCCCATAGAAGTTGTAAGTATTTCATATTATATTATAGTTTATCAATTTGAATTTAATTCTTTTGATTCAGTCATTAAACTAATACATGACATTCGATTTCTATTGATTAATTAGGAAAAGCGTGGTAAAGCTTCAGATTCTGCAAGCAAAAGGAAGTTTTACCATCGCTTAGGCCAGAAAACGTACGATGAGGTCCGAAAAGAGTGGGTGGATGCGGGTTTATACCCCAATCAAAGTTCATCCACACCCTCATCTACGACTACCTCCGCATCCGTAAATACTCTTGCTGGAGATCGGGTGCGTGATTGGTATTGCGGGCTTCATTCTCGAGATGCAAGTGGTAAATTTACCATTAATGATCCGGGAACGAAGAAGGTTGCTGATGCTGTGGTGAGTTTTGAAATTATTAAGTATATTCTTCATTTGTTTTGTATTCTTTGGCTTTGATGTACTTATACTAATTACTATATATGTCACTTTTTATTTGAACAGATGGGCTGGAAGGAAAAAGAAGCTACGGGGGAGTTCACCCCAAAAGGCAATGTTGACGCATTGCATATGGTCTTAGGGAAAGACCACAGTGGGCGGGTAGTCGGAAAAGGAGGCGTCCGCGTGGGGTTACAGAAGGCATTCGGCAAAGAGTGTGTTGCTACTCAATCCCGAACGGCACTGCGGGAAGAAGCAGCAACCCTCCGAGCGGAGATTACGAAGGACGTTCTCGCGAAGTTGGCCACCGTGTTGCAAAAGATGGGTGCATCCATTGTGGACTTGGCAAACCTGATTGTCGAGGATCAGGGAAGTCAACATGGGGATTCTGACGCTTTGGTCGAGCCAACACCCGAGCCCATTACCCCCGTAGCACCCCAGCTCTTTACTAATACCCCCGTTGCTCAAAATCCGGAGCCAACTCCGGTGCCAGTGCTACAGGTACATAGTATTTAAATATATAAGCACTTATTAATTTAAATTGCAACGCGTAATTAAAATTTTATTATGATGCTTATTATACTAAACGACACAATTTTCAGGAGGCGACTCCTTGTTCTCTTTTGCTGCCTCAGTTAGGTGTTGCTAGTGATGGCGACTTAACTGAGGTTGCATATGGTATGGCACAGCCAAATAAAGAGGGCCAAACAGTGCATTCAGTGCCTGTTACAAGTGGCCACATCAGTGTGGCCGTGGAGACTATTGTAAAGGGGTTTGAAGATTTCTCACTCCCAATTCCAATGCCAGCATGGAGCCTTGAGAAACTATCAGACGCCCTACGTAGTTTCGTCACATGGCCATATGCTTGGGTCCGATTCACTAACACGGTAAGAATCATTTGTACCTTATTTATTTTTATTTTTTAATTGCATGCTCACACTAATTTAATTTTTATTTATAAATTGAAATAGCAAAAGAGTCCAAAGGGATCTTGTAGAGAGGTCGGTTCCTCAGCAAAGGTGTCGACTGGGTCAAAGTCGATGCCAAGCACTCCAATTTTGACTGATGAGGAGCTAAAAGATCTCTCTCAAGATTGCAAATGGCTGCATTAATGTGCATCTCGCATAAGTGAGGAGGACCCAATCATGTTGCCCCTGCTGAAGGAGCAATACTGCTTTTCAGAAGACCCATATGTAATTATTGGTCCTAGTGACATCGGGCAATTTTTGAGAGGAGAGATGCTGAACGTAGCTCTTTTCCATGTCTACATGAGGTGATGTTCATTATCTTACAAGTTAGGCATTGTTGTTTAATTGTTTTAATGACCGAATTACTAACAAAATTCTCTTATTTGTGAGTTTAGTGCGGTTTACGAGGAGGTAAATTCTTGCGAACCTCCAATAAAAATTGGATGGTTTTGTCCGGAGACGATTTCGGGTAGTAAATGTAGAAATGATCCAGATGTCGTCAGAGCATACATTGAGACTGCTTTGACTAATTCTCTTGCATGTAAACACACATTCATTCTGGCTCCATATTGGGAAGAGTAAGTTTTATTTTTGAAATTGAACTTAAATTTTGATTTTTAAAGTCACCTAATCTCTAATTTGTTGATTTTAAATTTGTGTTTGTAGTTTGCATTGGATACTTCTGATCATATGTCCTTTAACGAACACCGTGCACGTCTTCGACTCATTACAAAAACCTAACAGCCTACCTCGCAACACAAGATTCAAAGCATTGTTGAATGCGTACGTAATATTAATTATTTTACCAATTTGATTTAATTAAGTGTTATATATATATATATAAATGGTATTACTTTTCCCATGCGTTTCAGCGCAATGAAAAGAGTGCGTGGACAAATGGGATCTACATCCAGAGCCACATTTCCAAAATGGATAGCAAGAAAGGTACACAAATTCGATTTTATGGGTTTTGTATAGGTTTTGTCAAATGATCATGAAAAGAACACGAAACAACCACAAACACTTAAACATAATTCTGATGTAGCAAACTGTCGACCAGCCCTCCTTCGGCTCAGCTTCTTGGAGTCCACGGGGATTGTTAGAATGGTTTTAGGACCTTGATAGCTAGATCCAAGTACCAAGATTCCATTTCCACTTTAGCCAAGGTCCTGGATGCATAGGTTTGGTCTCCACGTGTCGTGCAAGGTGGTCTGGTCACTAGTTTGATGCTGTCAATTTCGCGTTTTTATTTGTCAATTTCGCGCGTAAAGTAGGTCAAACATGGTTTGTTATGCACGAAACTTGGCACACAACACTATTTGGCATATATTATTGTGTTGAAATGGTTAGAATTGATAATAATAGTCATATGCTAGAAATTAGAAGTTAAGTTGCAATTTTATGCGTTTTTAAGCGTTTTTGTCCATTTCGCGCGTAAAATAGGTCAAACATGGTTTGTTATGCACGAAAATTGGCACACAACACTATTTAGCATATATTATTGTGTTGAAATGGTTAGAATTGATAATAATAGTCATATGCTAGAAAATAGAAGTTAAGTTGCGATTTTATGCGTTTTTAAGCGTTTTTGTGAATTTCGCGCGTAAAGTACTCAAACATGGTTTTGATGCGAAACCGGGGCTGATTAAGGCCTTGGTTATGCAAGGATTAATGTTGTGCGTAAGCTTTGATTAATGACACAGTCAAAAACTACAAATGATCATGAAAAGAACACGAAACAACCACAAACACTTAAACATAATTCTGATTTAGCAAACTGTCGACCAGCCCTCCTTCGGCTCAGCTTCTAGGAGTCCACGGGGATTGTTAGAATGGTTTTAGGACCTTGATATCTAGATCCAAGTACCAAGATTCCATTTCCACTTTAGCCTAGGTCCTGGATGCATAGGTTTGGTCTCCACGTGTCGTGCAAGGTGGTCTGGTCACTAGTTTGATGCTGTCAATTTCGCGTTTTTATTTGTCAATTTCGCGCGTAAAGTAGGTCAAACATGGTTTGTTATGCACGAAACTTGGCACACAACACTATTTGGCATATATTATTGTGTTGAAATGGTTAGAATTGATAATAATAGTCATATGCTAGAAATTAGAAGTTAAGTTGCGATTTTAAGCGTTTTTAAGCGTTTTTGTCCATTTCGCGCGTAAAGTAGGTCAAACATGGTTTGTTATGCACGAAACTTGGTACACATCACTATTTGGCATATATTATTGTGTTGAAATGGTTATACTTGATAATAATAGTCATATGCTAGAAATTAGAAGTTAAGTTGCGATTTTATGCGTTTTTAAGCGTTTTTGTGAATTTCGCGCGTAAAGTACTCAAACATGGTTTAGATGCGAAACCGGGGCTGATTAAGGCCTTGGTTATGCAAGGATTAATGTTGTGCGTAAGCTTTGATTAATGACACAGTCAAAAACTACAAATGATCATGAAAAGAACACGAAACAACCACAAACACTTAAACATAATTCTGATTTAGCAAACTGTCGACCAGCCTTCTTTCGGCTCAGCTTCTAGGAGTCCACGGGGATTGTTAGAATGGTTTTAGGACCTTGATAGCTAGATCCAAGTACCAAGATTCCATTTCCACTTTCGCCTAGGTCCTGGATGCATAGGTTTGGTCTCCACGTGTCGTGCAAGGTGGTCTAGTCACTAGTTTGATGCTGTCAATTTCGCGTTTTTATTTGTCAATTTCGCGCGTAAAGTAGGTCAAACATGGTTTGTTATGCACGAAACTTGGCACACAACACTATTTGGCATATATTATTGTGTTGAAATGGTTAGACTTGATAATAATAGTCATATGCTAGAAATTAGAAGTTAAGTTGCGATTTTATGCGTTTTTAAGCATTTTTGTCCATTTCGCGCGTAAAGTAGGTCAAACATGGTTTGTTATGCACGAAACTTGGTACACAACACTATTTGGCATATATTATTGTGTTGAAATGGTTATACTTGATAATAAGAGTCATATGCTATAAATTAGAAGTTAAGTTGCGATTTTATGCGTTTTTAAGTGTTTTTGTGAATTTCGCGCGTAAAGTACTCAAACATGGTTTTGATGCGAAACCGGGGCTGATTAAGACCTTGGTTATGCAAGGATTAATGTTGTGCGTAAGCTTTGATTAATCACACAGTCAAAAACTACAAATGATCATGAAAAGAACACGAAACAACCACAAACACTTAAACATAATTCTGATGTAGCAAACTGTCGACCAGCCTTCCTTCGGCTCAGCTTCTAGGAGTCCACGGGGATTGTTAGAATGGTTTTAGGACCTTGATAGCTAGATCCAAGTACCAAGATTCCATTTCCACTTTCGCCTAGGTCCTGGATGCATAGGTTTGGTCTCCACGTGTCGTGCAAGGTGGTCTAGTCACTAGTTTGATGCTGTCAATTTCGCGTTTTTATTTGTCAATTTCGCGCGTAAAGTAGGTCAAACATGGTTTGTTATGCACGAAACTTGGCACACAACACTATTTGGCATATATTATTGTGTTGAAATGGTTAGACTTGATAATAATAGTCATATGCTAGAAATTAGAAGTTAAGTTGCGATTTTATGCGTTTTTAAGCGTTTTTGTCCATTTCGCGCGTAAAGTAGGTCAAACATGGTTTGTTATGCACGAAACTAGGTACACAACACTATTTGGCATATATTATTGTGTTGAAATGGTTAGAATTGATAATAATAGTCATATGCTATAGATTAGAAGTTAAGTTGCGATTTTATGCGTTTTTAAGCGTTTTTGTGAATTTCGCGCGTAAAGTACTCAAACATGGTTTTGATGCGAAACCGGGGCTGATTAAGGCCTTGGTTATGCAAGGATTAATGTTGTGCGTAAGCTTTGATTAATGACACAGTCAAAAACTACAAATGATCATGAAAAGAACACGAAACAACCACAAACACTTAAACATAATTCTGATTTAGCAAACTGTCGACCAGCCCTCCTTCGGCTCAGCTTCTAGGAGTCCACGGGGATTGTTAGAATGGTTTTAGGACCTTGATAGCTAGATCCAAGTACCAAGATTCCATTTCCACTTTAGCCTAGGTCCTGGATGCATAGGTTTGGTCTCCACGTGTCGTGCAAGGTGGTCTGGTCACTAGTTTGATGCTGTCAATTTCGCGTTTTTATTTGTCAATTTCGCGCGTAAAGTAGGTCAAACATGGTTTGTTATGCACGAAACTTGGCACACAACACTATTTGGCATATATTATTGTGTTGAAATGGTTAGACTTGATAATAATAGTCATATGCCAGAAATTAGAAGTTAAGTTGCGATTTTATGCGTTTTTAAGCGTTTTTGTCCATTTCGCGCGTAAAGTAGGTCAAACATGGTTTGTTATGCACGACACTTGGTACACAACACTATTTGGCATATATTATTGTGTTGAAATGGTTAGAAATGATAATAATAGTCATATGCTAGAAATTAGAAGTTAAGTTGCGATTTTATGCGTTTTTAAGCGTTTTTGTGAATTTCGCGCGTAAAGTACTCAAACATGGTTTTGATGCGAAACCGGGGATGATTAAGGCCTTGATTATGCAAGGATTTATGTTATGCGTAAGCTTTGATTAATGACACAGTCAAAAACTACAAATGATCATGAAACGAACACGAAACAACCACAAACACTTAAACATAATTCTGATCTAGCAAACTGTCGACCAGCCTTCCTTCGGCTCAGCTTCTAGGAGTCCACGGGGATTGTTAGAATGGTTTTAGGACCTTGATAGCTAGATCCAAGTACCAAGATTCCATTTCCACTTTAGCCTAGGTCCTGGATGCATAGGTTTGGTCTCCACGTGTCGTGCAAGGTGGTCTGGTCACTAGTTTGATGCTGTCAATTTCGCGTTTTTATTTGTCAATTTCGCGCGTAAAGTAGGTCAAACATGGTTTGTTATGCACGAAACTTGGCACACAACACTATTTGGCATATATTATTGTGTTGAAATGGTTAGACTTGATAATAATAGTCATATGCTAGAAATTAGAAGTTAAGTTGCGATTTTATGCGTTTTTAAGCGTTTTTGTCCATTTCGCGCGTAAAGTAGGTCAAACATGGTTTGTTATGCACGAAACTTGGTACACAACACTATTTGGCATATATTATTGTGTTGAAATGGTTAGAAATGATAATAATAGTCATATGCTAGAAATTAGAAGTTAAGTTGCGATTTTATGCGTTTTTAAGCGTTTTTGTGAATTTCGCGCGTAAAGTACTCAAACATGGTTTTGATGCGAAACCGGGGCTGATTAAGGCCTTGGTTATGCAAGGATTAATGTTGTGCGTAAGCTTTGATTAATGACACAGTCAAAAACTACAAATGATCATGAAAAGAACACGAAACAACCACAAACACTTAAACATAATTCTGATGTAGCAAACTGTCGACCAGCCCTCCTTCGGCTCAGCTTCTAGGAGTCCACGGGGATTGTTAGAATGGTTTTAGGACCTTGATAGCTAGATCCATGTACCAAGATTCCATTTCCACTTTAGCCTAGGTCCTGGATGCATAGGTTTGGTCTCCACGTGTCGTGCAAGGTGGTCTGGTCACTAGTTTGATGCTGTCAATTTCGCGTTTTTATTTGTCAATTTCGCGCGTAAAGTAGGTCAAACATGGTTTGTTATGCACGAAACTTGGCACACAACACTATTTGGCATATATTATTGTGTTGAAATGGTTAGACTTGATAATAATAGTCATATGCTAGAAATTAGAAGTTAAGTTGCGATTTTATGCGTTTTTAAGCGTTTTTGTCCATTTCGCGCGTAAAATAGGTCAAACATGGTTTGTTATGCACGAAACTTGGTACACAGCACTATTTGGCATATATTATTGTGTTGAAATGGTTATACTTGATAATAATAGTCATATGCTAGAAATTAGAAGTTAAGTTGCGATTTTATGCGTTTTTAAGCGTTTTTGTGAATTTCGCGCGTAAAGTACTCAAACATGGTTTTGATGCGAAACCGGGGCTGATTAAGGCCTTGATTATGCAAGGATTAATGTTGTGCGTAAGCTTTGATTAATGACACAGTCAAAAACTACAAATGATCATGAAACGAACACGAAACAACCACAAACACTTAAACATAATTCTGATCTAGCAAACTGTCGACCAGCCTTCCTTCGGCTCAGCTTCTAGGAGTCCACGGGGATTCTTAGAATGGTTTTAGGACCTTGATAGCTAGATCCAAGTACCAAGATTCCATTTCCACTTTAGCCTAGGTCCTGGATGTATAGGTTTGGTCTCCACGTGTCGTGCAAGGTGGTCTGGTCACTAGTTTGATGCTGTCAATTTCGCGTTTTTATTTGTCAATTTCGCGCGTAAAGTAGGTCAAACATGGTTTGTTATGCACGAAACTTGGCACACAACACTATTTGGCATATATTATTGTGTTGAAATTGTTAGACTTGATAATAATAGTCATATGCTAGAAATTAGAAGTTAAGTTGCGATTTTATGCGTTTTTAAGCGTTTTTGTCCATTTCGCGCGTAAAGTAGGTCAAACATGGTTTGTTATGCACGAAACTAGGTACACAACACTATTTGGCATATATTATTGTGTTGAAATGGTTAGAATTGATAATAATAGTCATATGCTAGAAATTAGAAGTTAAGTTGCGATTTTATGCGTTTTTAAGCGTTTTTGTCCATTTCGCGCGTAAAGTACTCAAACATGGTTTTGATGCGAAACCGGGGCTGATTAAGGCCTTGGTTATGCAAGGATTAATGTTGTGCGTAAGCTTTGTTTAATGACACAGTCAAAAACTACAAATGATCATGAAAAGAACACGAAACAACCACAAACACTTAAACATAATTCTGATTTAGCAAACTGTCGACCAGCCCTCCTTCGGCTCAGCTTCTAGGAGTCCACGGGGATTGTTAGAATGGTTTTAGGACCTTGATATCTAGATCCAAGTACCAAGATTCCATTTCCACTTTAGCCTAGGTCCTGGATGCATAGGTTTGGTCTCCACGTGTCGTGCAAGGTGGTCTGGTCACTAGTTTGATGCTGTCAATTTCGCGTTTTTATTTGTCAATTTCGCGCGTAAAGTAGGTCAAACATGGTTTGTTATGCACGAAACTTGGCACACAACACTATTTGGCATATATTATTGTGTTGAAATGGTTAGACTTGATAATAATAGTCATATGCTAGAAATTAGAAGTTAAGTTGCGATTTTATGCGTTTTTAAGCGTTTTTGTCCATTTCGCGCGTAAAGTAGGTCAAACATGGTTTGTTATGCACGAAACTTGGTACACAGCACTATTTGGTATATATTATTGTGTTGAAATGGTTAGAAATGATAATAATAGTCATATACTAGAAATTAGAAGTTAAGTTGCGATTTTATGCGTTTTTAAGCGTTTTTGTGAATTTCGCGCGTAAAGTACTCAAACATGGTTTTGATGCGAAACCGGGGCTGATTAAGGCCTTGATTATGCAAGGATTTATGTTATGCGTAAGATTTGATTAATGACACAGTCAAAAACTACAAATGATCATGAAACGAACACGAAACAACCACAAACACTTAAACATAATTCTGATCTAGCAAACTGTCGACCAGCCTTCCTTCGGCTCAGCTTCTAGGAGTCCACGGGGATTGTTAGAATGGTTTTAGGACCTTGATAGCTAGATCCAAGTACCAAGATTCCATTTCCACTTTAGCCTAGGTCCTGGATGCATAGGTTTGGTCTCCACGTGTCGTGCAAGGTGGTCTGGTCACTAGTTTGATGCTGTCAATTTCGCGTTTTTATTTGTCAATTTCGCGCGTAAAGTAGGTCAAACATGGTTTGTTATGCACGAAACTTGGCACACAACACTATTTGGCATATATTATTGTGTTGAAATGGTTAGACTTGATAATAATAGTCATATGCTAGAAATTAGAAGTTAAGTTGCGATTTTATGCGTTTTTAAGCGTTTTTGTCCATTTCGCGCGTAAAGTAGGTCAAACATGGTTTGTTATGCACGAAACTAGGTACACAACACTATTTGGCATATATTATTGTGTTGAAATGGTTAGAATTGATAATAATAGTCATATGCTAGAAATTAGAAGTTAAGTTGCGATTTTATGCGTTTTTAAGCGTTTTTGTGAATTTCGCGCGTAAAGTACTCAAACATGGTTTTGATGCGAAACCGGGGCTGATTAAGGCCTTGGTTATGCAAGGATTAATGTTGTGCGTAAGCTTTGATTAATGACACAGTCAAAAACTACAAATGATCATGAAAAGAACACGAAACAACCACAAACACTTAAACATAATTCTGATTTAGCAAACTGTCGACCAGCCCTCCTTCGGCTCAGCTTCTAGGAGTCCACGGGGATTGTTAGAATGGTTTTAGGACCTTGATATCTAGATCCAAGTACCAAGATTCCATTTCCACTTTAGCCTAGGTCCTGGATGCATAGGTTTGGTCTCCACGTGTCGTGCAAGGTGGTCTGGTCACTAGTTTGATGCTGTCAATTTCGCGTTTTTATTTGTCAATTTCGCGCGTAAAGTAGGTCAAACATGGTTTGTTATGCACGAAACTTGGCACACAACACTATTTGGCATATATTATTGTGTTGAAATGGTTAGACTTGATAATAATAGTCATATGCTAGAAATTAGAAGTTAAGTTGCGATTTTATGCGTTTTTAAGCGTTTTTGTCCATTTCGCGCGTAAAGTAGGTCAAACATGGTTTGTTATGCACGAAACTTGGTACACAACACTATTTGGCATATATTATTGTGTTGAAATGGTTAGAAATGATAATAATAGTCATATGCTAGAAATTAGAAGTTAAGTTGCGATTTTATGCGTTTTTAAGCGTTTTTGTGAATTTCGCGCGTAAAGTACTCAAACATGGTTTTGATGCGAAACCGGGGCTGATTAAGGCCTTGATTATGCAAGGATTTATGTTATGCGTAAGCTTTGATTAATGACACAGTCAAAAACTACAAATGATCATGAAACGAACACGAAACAACCACAAACACTTAAACATAATTCTGATCTAGCAAACTGTCGACCAGCCTTCCTTCGGCTCAGCTTCTAGGAGTCCACGGGGATTGTTAGAATGGTTTTAGGACCTTGATAGCTAGATCCAAGTACCAAGATTCCATTTCCACTTTAGCCTAGGTCCTGGATGCATAGGTTTGGTCTCCACGTGTCGTGCAAGGTGGTCTGGTCACTAGTTTAATGCTGTCAATTTCGCGTTTTTATTTGTCAATTTCGCGCGTAAAGTAGGTCAAACATGGTTTGTTATGCACGAAACTTGGCACACAACACTATTTGGCATATATTATTGTGTTGAAATGGTTAGACTTGATAATAATAGTCATATGCTAGAAATTAGAAGTTAAGTTGCGATTTTATGCGTTTTTAAGCGTTTTTGTCCATTTCGCGCGTAAAGTAGGTCAAACATGGTTTGTTATGCACGAAACTAGGTACACAACACTATTTGGCATATATTATTGTGTTGAAATGGTTAGAATTGATAATAATAGTCATATGCTAGAAATTAGAAGTTAAGTTGCGATTTTATGCGTTTTTAAGCGTTTTTGTGAATTTCGCGCGTAAAGTACTCAAACATGGTTTTGATGCGAAACCGGGGCTGATTAAGGCCTTGGTTATGCAAGGATTAATGTTGTGCGTAAGCTTTGATTAATGACACAGTCAAAAACTACAAATGATCATGAAAAGAACACGAAACAACCACAAACACTTAAACATAATTCTGATTTAGCAAACTGTCGACCAGCCCTCCTTCGGCTCAGCTTCTAGGAGTCCACGGGGATTGTTAGAATGGTTTTAGGACCTTGATATCTAGATCCAAGTACCAAGATTCCATTTCCACTTTAGCCTAGGTCCTGGATGCATAGGTTTGGTCTCCACGTGTCGTGCAAGGTGGTCTGGTCACTAGTTTGATGCTGTCAATTTCGCGTTTTTATTTGTCAATTTCGCGCGTAAAGTAGGTCAAACATGGTTTGTTATGCACGAAACTTGGCACACAACACTATTTGGCATATATTATTGTGTTGAAATGGTTAGACTTGATAATAATAGTCATATGCTAGAAATTAGAAGTTAAGTTGCGATTTTATGCGTTTTTAAGCGTTTTTGTCCATTTCGCGCGTAAAGTAGGTCAAACATGGTTTGTTATGCACGAAACTTGGTACACAACACTATTTGGCATATATTATTGTGTTGAAATGGTTAGAAATGATAATAATAGTCATATGCTAGAAATTAGAAGTTAAGTTGCGATTTTATGCGTTTTTAAGCGTTTTTGTGAATTTCGCGCGTAAAGTACTCAAACATGGTTTTGATGCGAAACCGGGGCTGATTAAGGCCTTGATTATGCAAGGATTTATGTTATGCGTAAGCTTTGATTAATGACACAGTCAAAAACTACAAATGATCATGAAACGAACACGAAACAACCACAAACACTTAAACATAATTCTGATCTAGCAAACTGTCGACCAGCCTTCCTTCGGCTCAGCTTCTAGGAGTCCACGGGGATTGTTAGAATGGTTTTAGGACCTTGATAGCTAGATCCAAGTACCAAGATTCCATTTCCACTTTAGCCTAGGTCCTGGATGCATAGGTTTGGTCTCCACGTGTCGTGCAAGGTGGTCTGGTCACTAGTTTGATGCTGTCAATTTCGCGTTTTTATTTGTCAATTTCGCGCGTAAAGTAGGTCAAACATGGTTTGTTATGCACGAAACTTGGCACACAACACTATTTGGCATATATTATTGTGTTGAAATGGTTAGACTTGATAATAATAGTCATATGCTAGAAATTAGAAGTTAAGTTGCGATTTTATGCGTTTTTAAGCGTTTTTGTCCATTTCGCGCGTAAAGTAGGTCAAACATGGTTTGTTATGCACGAAACTTGGTACACAGCACTATTTGGCATATATTATTGTGTTGAAATGGTTATACTTGATAATAATAGTCATATGCTAGAAATTAGAAGTTAAGTTGCGATTTTATGCGTTTTTAAGCGTTTTTGTGAATTTCGCGCGTAAAGTACTCAAACATGGTTTTGATGCGAAACCGGGGCTGATTAAGGCCTTGATTATGCAAGGATTAATGTTGTGCGTAAGCTTTGATTAATGACACAGTCAAAAACTACAAATGATCATGAAACGAACACGAAACAACCACAAACACTTAAACATAATTCTGATCTAGCAAACTGTCGACCAGCCTTCCTTCGGCTCAGCTTCTAGGAGTCCACGGGGATTGTTAGAATGGTTTTAGGACCTTGATAGCTAGATCCAAGTACCAAGATTCCATTTCCACTTTAGCCTAGGTCCTGGATGCATAGGTTTGGTCTCCACGTGTCGTGTAAGGTGGTCTGGTCACTAGTTTGATGCTGTCAATTTCGCGTTTTTATTTGTCAATTTCGCGCGTAAAGTAGGTCAAACATGGTTTGTTATGCACGAAACTTGGCACACAACACTATTTGGCATATATTATTGTGTTGAAATGGTTAGACTTGATAATAATAGTCATATGCTAGAAATTAGAAGTTAAGTTGCGGTTTTATGCGTTTTTAAGCGTTTTTGTCAATTTCGCGCGTAAAGTAGGTCAAACATGGTTTGTTATGCACGAAACTTGGCACACAACACTATTTGGCATATATTATTGTGTTGAAATGGTTAGACTTGATAATAATAGTCATATGCTAGAAATTAGAAGTTAAGTTGCGATTTTATGCGTTTTTAAGCGTTTTTGTCCATTTCGCGCGTAAAATAGGTCAAACATGGTTTGTTATGCACGAAACTTGGTACACAGCACTATTTGGCATATATTATTGTGTTGAAATGGTTATACTTGATAATAATAGTCATATGCTAGAAATTAGAAGTTAAGTTGCGATTTTATGCGTTTTTAAGCGTTTTTGTGAATTTCGCGCGTAAAGTACTCAAACATGGTTTTGATGCGAAACCGGGGCTGATTAAGGCCTTGATTATGCAAGGATTAATGTTGTGCGTAAGCTTTGATTAATGACACAGTCAAAAACTACAAATGATCATGAAACGAACACGAAACAACCACAAACACTTAAACATAATTCTGATCTAGCAAACTGTCGACCAGCCTTCCTTCGGCTCAGCTTCTAGGAGTCCACGGGGATTGTTAGAATGGTTTTAGGACCTTGATAGCTAGATCCAAGTACCAAGATTCCATTTCCACTTTAGCCTAGGTCCTGGATGCATAGGTTTGGTCTCCACGTGTCGTGCAAGGTGGTCTGGTCACTAGTTTGATGCTGTCAATTTCGCGTTTTTATTTGTCAATTTCGCGCGTAAAGTAGGTCAAACATGGTTTGTTATGCACGAAACTTGGCACACAACACTATTTGGCATATATTATTGTGTTGAAATGGTTAGACTTGATAATAATAGTCATATGCTAGAAATTAGAAGTTAAGTTGCGATTTTATGCGTTTTTAAGCGTTTTTGTCCATTTCGCGCGTAAAGTAGGTCAAACATGGTTTGTTATGCACGAAACTTGGTACACAACACTATTTGGCATATATTATTGTGTTGAAATGGTTAGAATTGATAATAATAGTCATATGCTAGAAATTAGAAGTTAAGTTGCGATTTTATGCGTTTTTAAGCGTTTTTGTGAATTTCGCGCGTAAAGTACTCAAACATGGTTTTGATGCGAAACCGGGGCTGATTAAGGCCTTGGTTATGCAAGGATTAATGTTGTGCGTAAGCTTTGATTAATGACACAGTCAAAAACTACAAATGATCATGAAAAGAACACGAAACAACCACAAACACTTAAACATAATTCTGATGTAGCAAACTGTCGACCAGCCCTCCTTCGGCTCAGCTTCTAGGAGTCCACGGGGATTGTTAGAATGGTTTTAGGACCTTGATAGCTAGATCCATGTACCAAGATTCCATTTCCACTTTAGCCTAGGTCCTGGATGCATAGGTTTGGTCTCCACGTGTCGTGCAAGGTGGTCTGGTCACTAGTTTGATGCTGTCAATTTCGCGTTTTTATTTGTCAATTTCGCGCGTAAAGTAGGTCAAACATGGTTTGTTATGCACGAAACTTGGCACACAACACTATTTGGCATATATTATTGTGTTGAAATGGTTAGACTTGATAATAATAGTCATATGCTAGAAATTAGAAGTTAAGTTGCGATTTTATGCGTTTTTAAGCGTTTTTGTCCATTTCGCGCGTAAAATAGGTCAAACATGGTTTGTTATGCACGAAACTTGGTACACAGCACTATTTGGCATATATTATTGTGTTGAAATGGTTATACTTGATAATAATAGTCATATGCTAGAAATTAGAAGTTAAGTTGCGATTTTATGCGTTTTTAAGCGTTTTTGTGAATTTCGCGCGTAAAGTACTCAAACATGGTTTTGATGCGAAACCGGGGCTGATTAAGGCCTTGGTTATGCAAGGATTAATGTTGTGCGTAAGCTTTGATTAATGACACAGTCAAAAACTACAAATGATCATGAAACAAACACGAAACAACCACAAACACTTAAACATAATTCTGATCTAGCAAACTGTCGACCAGCCTTCCTTCGGCTCAGCTTCTAGGAGTCCACGGGGATTGTTAGAATGGTTTTAGGACCTTGATAGCTAGATCCAAGTAACAAGATTCCATTTCCACTTTAGCCTAGGTCCTGGATGCATAGGTTTGGTCTCCACGTGTCGTGCAAGGTGGTCTGGTCACTAGTTTGATGCTGTCAATTTCGCGTTTTTATTTGTCAATTTCGCGCGTAAAGTAGGTCAAACATGGTTTGTTATGCACGAAACTTGGCACACAACACTATTTGGCATATATTATTGTGTTGAAATGGTTAGACTTGATAATAATAGTCATATGCTAGAAATTAGAAGTTAAGTTGCGATTTTATGCGTTTTTAAGCGTTTTTGTCCATTTTGCGCGTAAAGTAGGTCAAACATGGTTTGTTATGCACGAAACTTGGTACACAGCACTATTTGGCATATATTATTGTGTTGAAATGGTTAGAATTGATAATAATAGTCATATGCTAGAAATTAGAAGTTAAGTTGCGATTTTATGCATTTTTAAGCGTTTTTGTGAATTTCGCGCGTAAAGTACTCAAACATGGTTTTGATGCGAAACCGGGGCTGATTAAGGCCTTGGTTATGCAAGGATTAATGTTGTGCGTAAGCTTTGATTAATGACACAGTCAAAAACTACAAATGATCATGAAAAGAACACGAAACAACCACAAACACTTAAACATAATTCTGATGTAGCAAACTGTCGACCAGCCCTCCTTCGGCTCAGCTTCTAGGAGTCCACGGGGATTGTTAGAATGGTTTTAGGACCTTGATAGCTAGATCCATGTACCAAGATTCCATTTCCACTTTAGCCTAGGTCCTGGATGCATAGGTTTTGTCTCCACGTGTCGTGCAAGGTGGTCTGGTCACTAGTTTGATGCTGTCAATTTCGCGTTTTTATTTGTCAATTTCGCGCGTAAAGTAGGTCAAACATGGTTTGTTATGCACGAAACTTGGCACCCAACACTATTTGGCATATATTATTGTGTTGAAATGGTTAGACTTGATAATAATAGTCATATGCTAGAAATTACAAGTTAAGTTGCGATTTTATGCGTTTTTAAGCGTTTTTGTCCATTTCGCGCGTAAAGTAGGTCAAACATGGTTTGTTATGCACGAAACTTGGTACACAACACTATTTGGCATATATTATTGTGTTGAAATGGTTAGAATTGATAATAATAGTCATATGCTAGAAATTAGAAGTTAAGTTGCGATTTTATGCGTTTTTAAGCGTTTTTGTGAATTTCGCGCGTAAAGTACTCAAACATGGTTTTGATGCGAAACCGGGGCTGATTAAGGCCTTGGTTATGCAAGGATTAATGTTGTGCGTAAGCTTTGATTAATGACACAGTCAAAAACTACAAATGATCATGAAAAGAACACGAAACAACCACAAACACTTAAACATAATTCTGATGTAGCAAACTGTCGACCAGCCCTCCTTCGGCTCAGCTTCTAGGAGTCCACGGGGATTGTTAGAATGGTTTTAGGACCTTGATAGCTAGATCCAAGTACCAAGATTCCATTTCCACTTTAGCCTAGGTCCTGGATGCATAGGTTTGGTCTCCACGTGTCGTGCAAGGTGGTCTGGTCTCTAGTTTGATGCTGTCAATTTCGCGTTTTTATTTGTCAATTTCGCGCGTAAAGTAGGTCAAACATGGTTTGTTATGCACGAAACTTGGCACACAACACTATTTGGCATATATTATTGTGTTGAAATGGTTAGACTTGATAATAATAGTCATATGCTAGAAATTAGAAGTTAAGTTGCGATTTTATGCGTTTTTAAGCGTTTTTGTCCATTTCGTGCGTAAAGTAGGTCAAACATGGTTTGTTATGCACGAAACTTGGTACACAGCACTATTTGGCATATATTATTGTGTTGAAATGGTTATACTTGATAATAATAGTCATATGCTAGAAATTAGAAGTTAAGTTGCGATTTTATGCGTTTTTAAGCGTTTTTGTGAATTTCGCGCGTAAAGTACTCAAACATGGTTTTGATGCGAAACCGGGGCTGATTAAGGCCTTGGTTATGCAAGGATTAATGTTGTGCGTAAGCTTTGATTAATGACACAGTCAAAAACTACAAATGATCATGAAACGAACACGAAACAACCACAAACACTTAAACATAATTCTGATCTAGCAAACTGTCGACCAGCCTTCCTTCGGCTCAGCTTCTAGGAGTCCACGGGGATTGTTAGAATGGTTTTAGGACCTTGATAGCTAGATCCAAGTACCAAGATTCCATTTCCACTTTAGCCTAGGTCCTGGATGCATAGGTTTGGTCTCCACGTATCGTGCAAGGTGGTCTGGTCACTAGTTTGATGCTGTCAATTTCGCGTTTTTATTTGTCAATTTCGCGCGTAAAGTAGGTCAAACATGGTTTGTTATGCACGAAACTTGGCACACAACACTATTTGGCATATATTATTGTGTTCAAATGGTTAGACTTGATAATAATAGTCATATGCTAGAAATTAGAAGTTAAGTTGCGATTTTATGCGTTTTTAAGCGTTTTTGTCCATTTCGCGCGTAAAGTAGGTCAAACATGGTTTGTTATGCACGAAACTTGGTACACAACACTATTTGGCATATATTATTGTGTTGAAATGGTTAGAATTGATAATAATAGTCATATGCTAGAAATTAGAAGTTAAGTTGCGATTTTATGCGTTTTTAAGCGTTTTTGTGAATTTCGCGCGTAAAGTACTCAAACATGGTTTTGATGCGAAACCGGGGCTGATTAAGGCCTTGGTTATGCAAGGATTAATGTTGTGCATAAGCTTTGATTAATGACACAGTCAAAAACTACAAATGATCATGAAAAGAACACGAAACAACCACAAACACTTAAACATAATTCTGATCTAGCAAACTGTCAACCAGCCCTCCTTCGGCTCAGCTTCTAGGAGTCCACGGGGATTGTTAGAATGGTTTTAGGACCTTGATAGCTAGATCCAAGTACCAAGATTCCATTTCCACTTTAGCCTAGGTCCTGGATGCATAGGTTTGGTCTCCACGTGTCGTGCAAGGTGGTCTGGTCACTAGTTTGATGCTGTCAATTTCGCGTTTTTATTTGTCAATTTCGCGCGTAAAGTAGGTCAAACATGGTTTGTTATGCACGAAATTTGGCACACAACACTATTTGGCATATATTATTGTGTTGAAATGGTTAGACTTGATAATAATAGTCATATGCTAGAAATTAGAAGTTAAGTTGCGATTTTATGCGTTTTTAAGCGTTTTTGTCCATTTCGCGCGTAAAGTAGGTCAAACATGGTTTGTTATGCACGAAACTTGGTACACAGCATTATTTGGCATATATTATTGTGTTGAAATGGTTATACTTGATAATAATAGTCATATGCTAGAAATTAGAAGTTAAGTTGCGATTTTATGCGTTTTTAAGCGTTTTTGTGAATTTCGCGCGTAAAGTACTCAAACATGGTTTTGATGCGAAACCGGGGCTGATTAAGGCCTTGGTTATGCAAGGATTAATGTTGTGCGTAAGCTTTGATTAATGACACAGTCAAAAACTACAAATGATCATGAAAAGAACACGAAACAACCACAAACACATAAACATAATTCTGATTTAGCAAACTGTCGACCAGCCCTCCTTCGGCTCAGCTTCTAGGAGTCCACGGGGATTGTTAGAATGGTTTTAGGACCTTGATAGCTAGATCCAAGTACCAAGATTCCATTTCCACTTTAGCCTAGGTCCTGGATGCATAGGTTTGGTCTCCACGTGTCGTGCAAGGTGGTCTGGTCACTAGTTTGATGCTGTCAATTTCGCGTTTTTATTTGTCAATTTCGCGCGTAAAGTAGGTCAAACATGGTTTGTTATGCACGAAACTTGGCACACAACACTATTTGGCATATATTATTGTGTTGAAATGGTTAGACTTGATAATAATAGTCATATGCTAGAAATTAGAAGTTAAGTTGCGATTTTATGCGTTTTTAAGCGTTTTTGTCCATTTCGCGCGTAAAGTAGGTCAAACATGGTTTGTTATGCACGAAACTTGGTACACAGCACTATTTGGCATATATTATTGTGTTGAAATGGTTATACTTGATAATAATAGTCATATGCTAGAAATTAGAAGTTAAGTTGCGATTTTATGCGTTTTTAAGCGTTTTTGTGAATTTCGCGCGTAAAGTACTCAAACATGGTTTTGATGCGAAACCGGGGCTGATTAAGGCCTTGGTTATGCAAGGATTAATGTTGTGCGTAAGCTTTGATTAATGACACAGTCAAAAACTACAAATGATCATGAAACGAACACGAAACAACCACAAACACTTAAACATAATTCTGATCTAGCAAACTGTCGACCAGCCTTCCTTCGGCTCAGCTTCTAGGAGTCCACGGGGATTGTTAGAATGGTTTTAGGACCTTGATAGCAAGATCCAAGTACCAAGATTCCATTTCCACTTTAGCCTAGGTCCTGGATGCATAGGTTTGGTCTCCACGTATCGTGCAAGGTGGTCTGGTCACTAGTTTGATGCTGTCAATTTCGCGTTTTTATTTGTCAATTTCGCGCGTAAAGTAGGTCAAACATGGTTTGTTATGCACGAAACTTGGCACACAACACTATTTGGCATATATTATTGTGTTCAAATGGTTAGACTTGATAATAATAGTCATATGCTAGAAATTAGAAGTTAAGTTGCGATTTTATGCGTTTTTAAGCGTTTTTGTCCATTTCGCGCGTAAAGTAGGTCAAACATGGTTTGTTATGCACGAAACTTGGTACACAACACTATTTGGCATATATTATTGTGTTGAAATGGTTAGAATTGATAATAATAGTCATATGCTAGAAATTAGAAGTTAAGTTGCGATTTTATGCGTTTTTAAGCGTTTTTGTGAATTTCGCGCATAAAGTACTCAAACATGGTTTTGATGCGAAACCGGGGCTGATTAAGGCCTTGGTTATGCAAGGATTAATGTTGTGCATAAGCTTTGATTAATGACACAGTCAAAAACTACAAATGATCATGAAAAGAACACGAAACAACCACAAACACTTAAACATAATTCTGATCTAGCAAACTGTCAACCAGCCCTCCTTCGGCTCAGCTTCTAGGAGTCCACGGGGATTGTTAGAATGGTTTTAGGACCTTGATAGCTAGATCCAAGTACCAAGATTCCATTTCCACTTTAGCCTAGGTCCTGGATGCATAGGTTTGGTCTCCACGTGTCGTGCAAGGTGGTCTGGTCACTAGTTTGATGCTGTCAATTTCGCGTTTTTATTTGTCAATTTCGCGCGTAAAGTAGGTCAAACATGGTTTGTTATGCACGAAATTTGGCACACAACACTATTTGGCATATATTATTGTGTTGAAATGGTTAGACTTGATAATAATAGTCATATGCTAGAAATTAGAAGTTAAGTTGCGATTTTATGCGTTTTTAAGCGTTTTTGTCCATTTCGCGCGTAAAGTAGGTCAAACATGGTTTGTTATGCACGAAACTTGGTACACAGCATTATTTGGCATATATTATTGTGTTGAAATGGTTATACTTGATAATAATAGTCATATGCTAGAAATTAGAAGTTAAGTTGCGATTTTATGCGTTTTTAAGCGTTTTTGTGAATTTCGCGCGTAAAGTACTCAAACATGGTTTTGATGCGAAACCGGGGCTGATTAAGGCCTTGGTTATGCAAGGATTAATGTTGTGCGTAAGCTTTGATTAATGACACAGTCAAAAACTACAAATGATCATGAAAAGAACACGAAACAACCACAAACACTTAAACATAATTCTGATTTAGCAAACTGTCGACCAGCCCTCCTTCGGCTCAGCTTCTAGGAGTCCACGGGGATTGTTAGAATGGTTTTAGGACCTTGATATCTAAATCCAAGTACCAAGATTCCATTTCCACTTTAGCCTAGGTCCTGGATGCATAGGTTTGGTCTCCACGTGTCGTGCAAGGTGGTCTGGTCACTAGTTTGATGCTGTCAATTTCGCGTTTTTATTTGTCAATTTCGCGCGTAAAGTAGGTCAAACATGGTTTGTTATGCACGAAACTTGGCACACAACACTATTTGGCATATATTATTGTGTTGAAATGGTTAGACTTGATAATAATAGTCATATGCTAGAAATTAGAAGTTAAGTTGCGATTTTATGCGTTTTTAAGCGTTTTTGTCCATTTCGCGCGTAAAGTAGGTCAAACATGGTTTGTTATGCACGAAACTTGGTACACAACACTATTTGGCATATATTATTGTGTTGAAATGGTTAGAAATGATAATAATAGTCATATGCTTGAAATTAGAAGTTAAGTTGCGATTTTATGCGTTTTTAAGCGTTTTTGTGAATTTCGCGCGTAAAGTACTCAAACATGGTTTTGATGCGAAACCGGGGCTGATTAAGGCCTTGATTATGCAAGGATTTATGTTATGCGTAAGCTTTGATTAATGACACAGTCAAAAACTACAAATGATCATGAAACGAACACGAAACAACCACAAACACTTAAACATAATTCTGATCTAGCAAACTGTCGACCAGCCTTCCTTCGGCTCAGCTTCTAGGAGTCCACGGGGATTGTTAGAATGGTTTTAGGACCTTGATAGCTAGATCCAAGTACCAAAATTCCATTTCCACTTTAGCCTAGGTCCTGGATGCATAGGTTTGGTCTCCACGTGTCGTGCAAGGTGGTCTGGTCACTAGTTTGATGCTGTCAATTTCGCGTTTTTATTTGTCAATTTCGCGCGTAAAGTAGGTCAAACATGGTTTGTTATGCACGAAATTTGGCACACAACACTATTTGGCATATATTATTGTGTTGAAATGGTTAGACTTGATAATAATAGTCATATGCTAGAAATTAGAAGTTAAGTTGCGATTTTATGCGTTTTTAAGCGTTTTTGTCCATTTCGCGCGTAAAGTAGGTCAAACATGGTTTGTTATGCACGAAACTAGGTACACAACACTATTTGGCATATATTATTGTGTTGAAATGGTTAGAATTGATAATAATAGTCATATGCTAGAAATTAGAAGTTAAGTTGCGATTTTATGCGTTTTTAAGCGTTTTTGTGAATTTCGCGCGTAAAGTACTCAAACATGGTTTTGATGCGAAACCGGGGCTGATTAAGGCCTTGGTTATGCAAGGATTAATGTTGTGCGTAAGCTTTGATTAATGACACAGTCAAAAACTACAAATGATCATGAAAAGAACACGAAACAACCACAAACACTTAAACATAATTCTGATTTAGCAAACTGTCGACCAGCCCTCCTTCGGCTCAGCTTCTAGGAGTCCACGGGGATTGTTAGAATGGTTTTAGGACCTTGATATCTAGATCCAAGTACCAAGATTCCATTTCCACTTTAGCCTAGGTCCTGGATGCATAGGTTTGGTCTCCACGTGTCGTGCAAGGTGGTCTGGTCACTAGTTTGATGCTGTCAATTTCGCGTTTTTATTTGTCAATTTCGCGCGTAAAGTAGGTCAAACATGGTTTGTTATGCACGAAACTTGGCACACAACACTATTTGGCATATATTATTGTGTTGAAATGGTTAGACTTGATAATAATAGTCATATGCTAGAAATTAGAAGTTAAGTTGCGATTTTATGCGTTTTTAAGCGTTTTTGTCCATTTCGCGCGTAAAGTAGGTCAAACATGGTTTGTTATGCACGAAACTTGGTACACAACACTATTTGGCATATATTATTGTGTTGAAATGGTTAGAAATGATAATAATAGTCATATGCTAGAAATTAGAAGTTAAGTTGCGATTTTATGCGTTTTTAAGCGTTTTTGTGAATTTCGCGCGTAAAGTACTCAAACATGGTTTTGATGCGAAACCGGGGCTGATTAAGGCCTTGATTATGCAAGGATTTATGTTATGCGTAAGCTTTGATTAATGACACAGTCAAAAACTACAAATGATCATGAAACGAACACGAAACAACCACAAACACTTAAACATAATTCTGATCTAGCAAACTGTCGACCAGCCTTCCTTCGGCTCAGCTTCTAGGAGTCCACGGGGATTGTTAGAATGGTTTTAGGACCTTGATAGCTAGATCCAAGTACCAAGATTCCATTTCCACTTTAGCCTAGGTCCTGGATGCATAGGTTTGGTCTCCACGTGTCGTGCAAGGTGGTCTGGTCACTAGTTTGATGCTGTCAATTTCGCGTTTTTATTTGTCAATTTCGCGCGTAAAGTAGGTCAAACATGGTTTGTTATGCACGAAACTTGGCACACAACACTATTTGGCATATATTATTGTGTTGAAATGGTTAGACTTGATAATAATAGTCATATGCTAGAAATTAGAAGTTAAGTTGCGATTTTATGCGTTTTTAAGCGTTTTTGTCCATTTCGCGCGTAAAGTAGGTCAAACATGGTTTGTTATGCACGAAACTTGGTACACAGCACTATTTGGCATATATTATTGTGTTGAAATGGTTATACTTGATAATAATAGTCATATGCTAGAAATTAGAAGTTAAGTTGCGATTTTATGCGTTTTTAAGCGTTTTTGTGAATTTCGCGCGTAAAGTACTCAAACATGGTTTTGATGCGAAACCGGGGCTGATTAAGGCCTTGATTATGCAAGGATTAATGTTGTGCGTAAGCTTTGATTAATGACACAGTCAAAAACTACAAATGATCATGAAACGAACACGAAACAACCACAAACACTTAAACATAATTCTGATCTAGCAAACTGTCGACCAGCCTTCCTTCGGCTCAGCTTCTAGGAGTCCACGGGGATTGTTAGAATGGTTTTAGGACCTTGATAGCTAGATCCAAGTACCAAGATTCCATTTCCACTTTAGCCTAGGTCCTGGATGCATAGGTTTGGTCTCCACGTGTCGTGCAAGGTGGTCTGGTCACTAGTTTGATGCTGTCAATTTCGCGTTTTTATTTGTCAATTTCGCGCGTAAAGTAGGTCAAACATGGTTTTTTATGCACGAAACTTGGCACACAACACTATTTGGCATATATTATTGTGTTGAAATGGTTAAACTTGATAATAATAGTCATATGCTAGAAATTAGAAGTTAAGTTGCGATTTTATGCGTTTTTAAGCGTTTTTGTCCATTTTGCGCGTAAAGTAGGTCAAACATGGTTTGTTATGCACGAAACTTGGTACACAGCACTATTTGGCATATATTATTGTGTTGAAATGGTTAGAATTGATAATAATAGTCATATGCTAGAAAGTAGAAGTTAAGTTGCGATTTTATGCATTTTTAAGCGTTTTTGTGAATTTCGCGCGTAAAGTACTCAAACATGGTTTTGATGCGAAACCGGGGCTGATTAAGGCCTTGGTTATGCAAGGATTAATGTTGTGCGTAAGCTTTGATTAATGACACAGTCAAAAACTACAAATGATCATGAAAAGAACACGAAACAACCACAAACACTTAAACATAATTCTGATGTAGCAAACTGTCGACCAGCCCTCCTTCGGCTCAGCTTCTAGGAGTCCACGGGGATTGTTAGAATGGTTTTAGGACCTTGATAGCTAGATCCATGTACCAAGATTCCATTTCCACTTTAGCCTAGGTCCTGGATGCATAGGTTTGGTCTCCACGTGTCGTGCAAGGTGGTCTGGTCACTAGTTTGATGCTGTCAATTTCGCGTTTTTATTTGTCAATTTCGCGCGTAAAGTAGGTCAAACATGGTTTGTTATGCACGAAACTTGGCACACAACACTATTTGGCATATATTATTGTGTTGAAATGGTTAGACTTGATAATAATAGTCATATGCTAGAAATTACAAGTTAAGTTGCGATTTTATGCGTTTTTAAGCGTTTTTGTCCATTTCGCGCGTAAAGTAGGTCAAACATGGTTTGTTATGCACGAAACTTGGTACACAACACTATTTGGCATATATTATTGTGTTGAAATGGTTAGAATTGATAATAATAGTCATATGCTAGAAATTAGAAGTTAAGTTGCGATTTTATGCGTTTTTAAGCGTTTTTGTGAATTTCGCGCGTAAAGTACTCAAACATGGTTTTGATGCGAAACCGGGGCTGATTAAGGCCTTGGTTATGCAAGGATTAATGTTGTGCGTAAGCTTTGATTAATGACACAGTCAAAAACTACAAATGATCATGAAAAGAACACGAAACAACCACAAACACTTAAACATAATTCTGATGTAGCAAACTGTCGACCAGCCCTCCTTCGGCTCAGCTTCTAGGAGTCCACGGGGATTTTTAGAATGGTTTTAGGACCTTGATAGCTAGATCCAAGTACCAAGATTCCATTTCCACTTTAGCCTAGGTCCTGGATGCATAGGTTTGGTCTCCACGTGTCGTGCAAGGTGGTCTGGTCACTAGTTTGATGCTGTCAATTTCGCGTTTTTATTTGTCAATTTCGCGCGTAAAGTAGGTCAAACATGGTTTGTTATGCACGAAACTTGGCACACAACACTATTTGGCATATATTATTGTGTTGAAATGGTTAGACTTGATAATAATAGTCATATGCTAGAAATTAGAAGTTAAGTTGCGATTTTATGCGTTTTTAAGCGTTTTTGTCCATTTCGCGCGTAAAGTAGGTCAAACATGGTTTGTTATGCACGAAACTTGGTACACAGCACTATTTGGCATATATTATTGTGTTGAAATGGTTATACTTGATAATAATAGTCATATGCTAGAAATTAGAAGTTAAGTTGCGATTTTATGCGTTTTTATGCGTTTTTGTGAATTTCGCGAGTAAAGTACTCAAACATGGTTTTGATGCGAAACCGGGGCTGATTAAGGCCTTGATTATGCAAGGATTAATGTTGTGCGTAAGCTTTGATTAATGACACAGTCAAAAACTACAAATGATCATGAAACGAACACGAAACAACCACAAACACTTAAACATAATTCTGATCTAGCAAACTGTCGACCAGCCTTCCTTCGGCTCAGCTTCTAGGAGTCCACGGGGATTGTTAGAATGGTTTTAGGACCTTGATAGCTAGATCCAAGTACCAAGATTCCATTTCCACTTTAGCCTAGGTCCTGGATGCATAGGTTTGGTCTCCACGTATCGTGCAAGGTGGTCTGGTCACTAGTTTGATGCTGTCAATTTCGCGTTTTTATTTGTCAATTTCGCGCGTAAAGTAGGTCAAACATGGTTTGTTATGCACGAAACTTGGCACACAACACTATTTGGCATATATTATTGTGTTCAAATGGTTAGACTTGATAATAATAGTCATATGCTAGAAATTAGAAGTTAAGTTGCGATTTTATGCGTTTTTAAGCGTTTTTGTCCATTTCGCGCGTAAAGTAGGTCAAACATGGTTTGTTATGCACGAAACTTGGTACACAACACTATTTGGCATATATTATTGTGTTGAAATGGTTAGAATTGATAATAATAGTCATATGCTAGAAATTAGAAGTTAAGTTGCGATTTTATGCGTTTTTAAGCGTTTTTGTGAATTTCGCGCGTAAAGTACTCAAACATGGTTTTGATGCGAAACCGGGGCTGATTAAGGCCTTGGTTATGCAAGGATTAATGTTGTGCATAAGCTTTGATTAATGACACAGTCAAAAACTACAAATGATCATGAAAAGAACACGAAACAACCACAAACACTTAAACATAATTCTGATCTAGCAAACTGTCAACCAGCCCTCCTTCGGCTCAGCTTCTAGGAGTCCACGGGGATTGTTAGAATGGTTTTAGGACCTTGATAGCTAGATCCAAGTACCAAGATTCCATTTCCACTTTAGCCTAGGTCCTGGATGCATAGGTTTGGTCTCCACGTGTCGTGCAAGGTGGTCTGGTCACTAGTTTGATGCTGTCAATTTCCCGTTTTTATTTGTCAATTTCGCGCGTAAAGTAGGTCAAACATGGTTTGTTATGCACGAAATTTGGCACACAACACTATTTGGCATATATTATTGTGTTGAAATGGTTAGACTTGATAATAATAGTCATATGCTAGAAATTAGAAGTTAAGTTGCGATTTTATGCGTTTTTAAGCGTTTTTGTCCATTTCGCGCGTAAAGTAGGTCAAACATGGTTTGTTATGCACGAAACTTGGTACACAGCATTATTTGGCATATATTATTGTGTTGAAATGGTTATACTTGATAATAATAGTCATATGCTAGAAATTAGAAGTTAAGTTGCGATTTTATGCGTTTTTAAGCGTTTTTGTGAATTTCGCGCGTAAAGTACTCAAACATGGTTTTGATGCGAAACCGGGGCTGATTAAGGCCTTGGTTATGCAAGGATTAATGTTGTGCGTAAGCTTTGATTAATGACACAGTCAAAAACTACAAATGATCATGAAAAGAACACGAAACAACCACAAACACTTAAACATAATTCTGATTTAGCAAACTGTCGACCAGCCCTCCTTCGGCTCAGCTTCTAGGAGTCCACGGGGATTGTTAGAATGGTTTTAGGACCTTGATATCTAGATCCAAGTACCAAGATTCCATTTCCACTTTAGCCTAGGTCCTGGATGCATAGGTTTGGTCTCCACGTGTCGTGCAAGGTGGTCTGGTCACTAGTTTGATGCTGTCAATTTCGCGTTTTTATTTGTCAATTTCGCGCGTAAAGTAGGTCAAACATGGTTTGTTATGCACGAAACTTGGCACACAACACTATTTGGCATATATTATTGTGTTCAAATGGTTAGACTTGATAATAATAGTCATATGCTAGAAATTAGAAGTTAAGTTGCGATTTTATGCGTTTTTAAGCGTTTTTGTCCATTTCGCGCGTAAAGTAGGTCAAACATGGTTTGTTATGCACGAAACTTGGTACACAACACTATTTGGCATATATTATTGTGTTGAAATGGTTAGAAATGATAATAATAGTCATATGCTTGAAATTAGAAGTTAAGTTGCGATTTTATGCGTTTTTAAGCGTTTTTGTGAATTTCGCGCGTAAAGTACTCAAACATGGTTTTGATGCGAAACCGGGGCTGATTAAGGCCTTGATTATGCAAGGATTTATGTTATGCGTAAGCTTTGATTAATGACACAGTCAAAAACTACAAATGATCATGAAACGAACACGAAACAACCACAAACACTTAAACATAATTCTGATCTAGCAAACTGTCGACCAGCCTTCCTTCGGCTCAGCTTCTAGGAGTCCACGGGGATTGTTAGAATGGTTTTAGGACCTTGATAGCTAGATCCAAGTACCAAAATTCCATTTCCACTTTAGCCTAGGTCCTGGATGCATAGGTTTGGTCTCCACGTGTCGTGCAAGGTGGTCTGGTCACTAGTTTGATGCTGTCAATTTCGCGTTTTTATTTGTCAATTTCGCGCGTAAAGTAGGTCAAACATGGTTTGTTATGCACGAAACTTGGCACACAACACTATTTGGCATATATTATTGTGTTGAAATGGTTAAACTTGATAATAATAGTCATATGCTAGAAATTAGAAGTTAAGTTGCGATTTTATGCGTTTTTAAGCGTTTTTGTCCATTTTGCGCGTAAAGTAGGTCAAACATGGTTTGTTATGCACGAAACTTGGTACACAGCACTATTTGGCATATATTATTGTGTTGAAATGGTTAGAATTGATAATAATAGTCATATGCTAGAAATTAGAAGTTAAGTTGCGATTTTATGCATTTTTAAGCGTTTTTGTGAATTTCGCGCGTAAAGTACTCAAACATGGTTTTGATGCGAAACCGGGGCTGATTAAGGCCTTGGTTATGCAAGGATTAATGTTGTGCGTAAGCTTTGATTAATGACACAGTCAAAAACTACAAATGATCATGAAAAGAACACGAAACAACCACAAACACTTAAACATAATTCTGATGTAGCAAACTGTCGACCAGCCCTCCTTCGGCTCAGCTTCTAGGAGTCCACGGGGATTGTTAGAATGGTTTTAGGACCTTGATAGCTAGATCCATGTACCAAGATTCCATTTCCACTTTAGCCTAGGTCCTGGATGCATAGGTTTGGTCTCCACGTGTCGTGCAAGGTGGTCTGGTCACTAGTTTGATGCTGTCAATTTCGCGTTTTTATTTGTCAATTTCGCGCGTAAAGTAGGTCAAACATGGTTTGTTATGCACGAAACTTGGCACACAACACTATTTGGCATATATTATTGTGTTGAAATGGTTAGACTTGATAATAATAGTCATATGCTAGAAATTACAAGTTAAGTTGCGATTTTATGCGTTTTTAAGCGTTTTTGTCCATTTCGCGCGTAAAGTAGGTCAAACATGGTTTGTTATGCACGAAACTTGGTACACAACACTATTTGGCATATATTATTGTGTTGAAATGGTTAGAATTGATAATAATAGTCATATGCTAGAAATTAGAAGTTAAGTTGCGATTTTATGCGTTTTTAAGCGTTTTTGTGAATTTCGCGCGTAAAGTACTCAAACATGGTTTTGATGCGAAACCGGGGCTGATTAAGGCCTTGGTTATGCAAGGATTAATGTTGTGCGTAAGCTTTGATTAATGACACAGTCAAAAACTACAAATGATCATGAAAAGAACACGAAACAACCACAAACACTTAAACATAATTCTGATGTAGCAAACTGTCGACCAGCCCTCCTTCGGCTCAGCTTCTAGGAGTCCACGGGGATTGTTAGAATGGTTTTAGGACCTTGATAGCTAGATCCAAGTACCAAGATTCCATTTCCACTTTAGCCTAGGTCCTGGATGCATAGGTTTGGTCTCCACGTGTCGTGCAAGGTGGTCTGGTCAGTAGTTTGATGCTGTCAATTTCGCGTTTTTATTTGTCAATTTCGCGCGTAAAGTAGGTCAAACATGGTTTGTTATGCACGAAACTTGGCACACAACACTATTTGGCATATATTATTGTGTTGAAATGGTTAGACTTGATAATAATAGTCATATGCTAGAAATTAGAAGTTAAGTTGCGATTTTATGCGTTTTTAAGCGTTTTTGTCCATTTCGCGCGTAAAGTAGGTCAAACATGGTTTGTTATGCACGAAACTTGGTACACAGCACTATTTGGCATATATTATTGTGTTGAAATGGTTATACTTGATAATAATAGTCATATGCTAGAAATTAGAAGTTAAGTTGCGATTTTATGCGTTTTTATGCGTTTTTGTGAATTTCGCGAGTAAAGTACTCAAACATGGTTTTGATGCGAAACCGGGGCTGATTAAGGCCTTGATTATGCAAGGATTAATGTTGTGCGTAAGCTTTGATTAATGACACAGTCAAAAACTACAAATGATCATGAAACGAACACGAAACAACCACAAACACTTAAACATAATTCTGATCTAGCAAACTGTCGACCAGCCTTCCTTCGGCTCAGCTTCTAGGAGTCCACGGGGATTGTTAGAATGGTTTTAGGACCTTGATAGCTAGATCCAAGTACCAAGATTCCATTTCCACTTTAGCCTAGGTCCTGGATGCATAGGTTTGGTCTCCACGTATCGTGCAAGGTGGTCTGGTCACTAGTTTGATGCTGTCAATTTCGCGTTTTTATTTGTCAATTTCGCGCGTAAAGTAGGTCAAACATGGTTTGTTATGCACGAAACTTGGCACACAACACTATTTGGCATATATTATTGTGTTGAAATGGTTAGACTTGATAATAATAGTCATATGCTAGAAATTAGAAGTTAAGTTGCGATTTTATGCGTTTTTAAGCGTTTTTGTCCATTTCGCGCGTAAAGTAGGTCAAACATGGTTTGTTATGCACGAAACTTGGTACACAACACTATTTGGCATATATTATTGTGTTGAAATGGTTAGAATTGATAATAATAGTCATATGCTAGAAATTAGAAGTTAAGTTGCGATTTTATGCGTTTTTAAGCGTTTTTGTGAATTTCGCGCGTAAAGTACTCAAACATGGTTTTGATGCGAAACCGGGGCTGATTAAGGCCTTGGTTATGCAAGGATTAATGTTGTGCATAAGCTTTGATTAATGACACAGTCAAAAACTACAAATGATCATGAAAAGAACACGAAACAACCACAAACACTTAAACATAATTCTGATCTAGCAAACTGTCAACCAGCCCTCCTTCGGCTCAGCTTCTAGGAGTCCACGGGGATTGTTAGAATGGTTTTAGGACCTTGATAGCTAGATCCAAGTACCAAGATTCCATTTCCACTTTAGCCTAGGTCCTGGATGCATAGGTTTGGTCTCCACGTGTCGTGCAAGGTGGTCTGGTCACTAGTTTGATGCTGTCAATTTCGCGTTTTTATTTGTCAATTTCGCGCGTAAAGTAGGTCAAACATGGTTTGTTATGCACGAAATTTGGCACACAACACTATTTGGCATATATTATTGTGTTGAAATGGTTAGACTTGATAATAATAGTCATATGCTAGAAATTAGAAGTTAAGTTGCGATTTTATGCGTTTTTAAGCGTTTTTGTCCATTTCGCGCGTAAAGTAGGTCAAACATGGTTTGTTATGCACGAAACTTGGTACACAGCATTATTTGGCATATATTATTGTGTTGAAATGGTTATACTTGATAATAATAGTCATATGCTAGAAATTAGAAGTTAAGTTGCGATTTTATGCGTTTTTAAGCGTTTTTGTGAATTTTGCGCGTAAAGTAGGTCAAACATGGTTTGTTATGCACGAAACTTGGTACACAGCACTATTTGGCATATATTATTGTGTTGAAATGGTTAGAATTGATAATAATAGTCATATGCTAGAAATTAGAAGTTAAGTTGCGATTTTATGCATTTTTAAGCGTTTTTGTGAATTTCGCGCGTAAAGTACTCAAACATGGTTTTGATGCGAAACCGGGGCTGATTAAGGCCTTGGTTATGCAAGGATTAATGTTGTGCGTAAGCTTTGATTAATGACACAGTCAAAAACTACAAATGATCATGAAAAGAACACGAAACAACCACAAACACTTAAACATAATTCTGATGTAGCAAACTGTCGACCAGCCCTCCTTCGGCTCAGCTTCTAGGAGTCCACGGGGATTGTTAGAATGGTTTTAGGACCTTGATAGCTAGATCCATGTACCAAGATTCCATTTCCACTTTAGCCTAGGTCCTGGATGCATAGGTTTGGTCTCCACGTGTCGTGCAAGGTGGTCTGGTCACTAGTTTGATGCTGTCAATTTCGCGTTTTTATTTGTCAATTTCGCGCGTAAAGTAGGTCAAACATGGTTTGTTATGCACGAAATTTGGCACACAACACTATTTGGCATATATTATTGTGTTGAAATGGTTAGACTTGATAATAATAGTCATATGCTAGAAATTAGAAGTTAAGTTGCGATTTTATGCGTTTTTAAGCGTTTTTGTCCATTTCGCGCGTAAAGTAGGTCAAACATGGTTTGTTATGCACGAAACTTGGTACACAGCATTATTTGGCATATATTATTGTGTTGAAATGGTTATACTTGATAATAATAGTCATATGCTAGAAATTAGAAGTTAAGTTGCGATTTTATGCGTTTTTAAGCGTTTTTGTGAATTTTGCGCGTAAAGTAGGTCAAACATGGTTTGTTATGCACGAAACTTGGTACACAGCACTATTTGGCATATATTATTGTGTTGAAATGGTTAGAATTGATAATAATAGTCATATGCTAGAAATTAGAAGTTAAGTTGCGATTTTATGCATTTTTAAGCGTTTTTGTGAATTTCGCGCGTAAAGTACTCAAACATGGTTTTGATGCGAAACCGGGGCTGATTAAGGCCTTGGTTATGCAAGGATTAATGTTGTGCGTAAGCTTTGATTAATGACACAGTCAAAAACTACAAATGATCATGAAAAGAACACGAAACAACCACAAACACTTAAACATAATTCTGATGTAGCAAACTGTCGACCAGCCCTCCTTCGGCTCAGCTTCTAGGAGTCCACGGGGATTGTTAGAATGGTTTTAGGACCTTGATAGCTAGATCCATGTACCAAGATTCCATTTCCACTTTAGCCTAGGTCCTGGATGCATAGGTTTGGTCTCCACGTGTCGTGCAAGGTGGTCTGGTCACTAGTTTGATGCTGTCAATTTCGCGTTTTTATTTGTCAATTTCGCGCGTAAAGTAGGTCAAACATGGTTTGTTATGCACGAAACTTGGCACACAACACTATTTGGCATATATTATTGTGTTGAAATGGTTAGACTTGATAATAATAGTCATATGCTAGAAATTACAAGTTAAGTTGCGATTTTATGCGTTTTTAAGCGTTTTTGTCCATTTCGCGCGTAAAGTAGGTCAAACATGGTTTGTTATGCACGAAACTTGGTACACAACACTATTTGGCATATATTATTGTGTTGAAATGGTTAGAATTGATAATAATAGTCATATGCTAGAAATTAGAAGTTAAGTTGCGATTTTATGCGTTTTTAAGCGTTTTTGTGAATTTCGCGCGTAAAATACTCAAACATGGTTTTGATGCGAAACCGGGGCTGATTAAGGCCTTGGTTATGCAAGGATTAATGTTGTGCGTAAGCTTTGATTAATGACACAGTCAAAAACTACAAATGATCATGAAAAGAACACGAAACAACCACAAACACTTAAACATAATTCTGATGTAGCAAACTGTCGACCAGCCCTCCTTCGGCTCAGCTTCTAGGAGTCCACGGGGATTGTTAGAATGGTTTTAGGACCTTGATAGCTAGATCCAAGTACCAAGATTCCATTTCCACTTTAGCCTAGGTCCTGGATGCATAGGTTTGGTCTCCACGTGTCGTGCAAGGTGGTCTGGTCACTAGTTTGATGCTGTCAATTTCGCGTTTTTATTTGTCAATTTCGCGCGTAAAGTAGGTCAAACATGGTTTGTTATGCACGAAACTTGGCACACAACACTATTTGGCATATATTATTGTGTTGAAATGGTTAGACTTGATAATAATAGTCATATGCTAGAAATTAGAAGTTAAGTTGCGATTTTATGCGTTTTTAAGCGTTTTTGTCCATTTCGCGCGTAAAGTAGGTCAAACATGGTTTGTTATGCACGAAACTTGGTACACAGCACTATTTGGCATATATTATTGTGTTGAAATGGTTATACTTGATAATAATAGTCATATGCTAGAAATTAGAAGTTAAGTTGCGATTTTATGCGTTTTTATGCGTTTTTGTGAATTTCGCGAGTAAAGTACTCAAACATGGTTTTGATGCGAAACCGGGGCTGATTAAGGCCTTGATTATGCAAGGATTAATGTTGTGCGTAAGCTTTGATTAATGACACAGTCAAAAACTACAAATGATCATGAAACGAACACGAAACAACCACAAACACTTAAACATAATTCTGATCTAGCAAACTGTCGACCAGCCTTCCTTCGGCTCAGCTTCTAGGAGTCCACGGGGATTGTTAGAATGGTTTTAGGACCTTGATAGCTAGATCCAAGTACCAAGATTCCATTTCCACTTTAGCCTAGGTCCTGGATGCATAGGTTTGGTCTCCACGTATCGTGCAAGGTGGTCTGGTCACTAGTTTGATGCTGTCAATTTCGCGTTTTTATTTGTCAATTTCGCGCGTAAAGTAGGTCAAACATGGTTTGTTATGCACGAAACTTGGCACACAACACTATTTGGCATATATTATTGTGTTCAAATGGTTAGACTTGATAATAATAGTCATATGCTAGAAATTAGAAGTTAAGTTGCGATTTTATGCGTTTTTAAGCGTTTTTGTCCATTTCGCGCGTAAAGTAGGTCAAACATGGTTTGTTATGCACGAAACTTGGTACACAACACTATTTGGCATATATTATTGTGTTGAAATGGTTAGAATTGATAATAATAGTCATATGCTAGAAATTAGAATTTAAGTTGCGATTTTATGCGTTTTTAAGCGTTTTTGTGAATTTCGCGCGTAAAGTACTCAAACATGGTTTTGATGCGAAACCGGGGCTGATTAAGGCCTTGGTTATGCAAGGATTAATGTTGTGCATAAGCTTTGATTAATGACACAGTCAAAAACTACAAATGATCATGAAAAGAACACGAAACAACCACAAACACTTAAACATAATTCTGATCTAGCAAACTGTCAACCAGCCCTCCTTCGGCTCAGCTTCTAGGAGTCCACGGGGATTGTTAGAATGGTTTTAGGACCTTGATAGCTAGATCCAAGTACCAAGATTCCATTTCCACTTTAGCCTAGGTCCTGGATGCATAGGTTTGGTCTCCACGTGTCGTGCAAGGTGGTCTGGTCACTAGTTTGATGCTGTCAATTTCGCGTTTTTATTTGTCAATTTCGCGCGTAAAGTAGGTCAAACATGGTTTGTTATGCACGAAATTTGGCACACAACACTATTTGGCATATATTATTGTGTTGAAATGGTTATACTTGATAATAATAGTCATATGCTAGAAATTAGAAGTTAAGTTGCGATTTTATGCGTTTTTAAGCGTTTTTGTCCATTTCGCGCGTAAAGTAGGTCAAACATGGTTTGTTATGCACGAAACTTGGTACACAGCATTATTTGGCATATATTATTGTGTTGAAATGGTTATACTTGATAATAATAGTCATATGCTAGAAATTAGAAGTTAAGTTGCGATTTTATGCGTTTTTAAGCGTTTTTGTGAATTTCGCGCGTAAAGTAGGTCAAACATGGTTTCTTATGCACGAAACTTGGCACACAACACTATTTGGCATATATTATTGTGTTGAAATGGTTAGAATTGATAATAATAGTCATATGCTAGAAATTAGAAGTTAAGTTGCGATTTTATCCGTTTTTAAGCGTTTTTGTCAATTCCGCGCGTAAAGTAGCTCAAACTTTGTTTGTTTTGCACGAAACTTGGCACACAACACTATTTGGTATATATTATTGTGTAGAAGTTGTTAGAATTGAAAATCATAGTTATATTCTAGAATTTATGTGTTAAGTTGCGATTTTATGCGTTTTTAACCGTTTTTGACACTAACTTCTATTTTCTCTTAGTGCTTTCAACAACCTCCTTCTTCCGTTGACTGCGGCTACTACGCGCTGAAGTTTATGGACGATATTATAAACTCCGTGAAGGAATTTGGAGTCGAAAAGATAGATGCCGTAAGTATTTGTTACGTTCTTAATTAAATATATTATTGGTAAAATCTAAATGTTTCTATATTAATAGCTTTTATTTTAATATTATAATATAGGTTTTAAACGACATTCCGAGGGAAACACGTGCTTTGAGAAGTGAAGAGATGCGCGAATTAAAAGACAAGATTGCCGTGTATCTTGCTAATATTTGTCCTTGATAAATTGTAATTAGTATATATATTGATTATTTTTTATAGTTTATTTAATGTATATATATATATATGTACGTACATATTATATTATATATATATACGAGCGAGAGTTTATTATTACAAAGAGATTAATGTTGATTATCTGTGATTATCATTGGATTAATCACTATTATTACATTGTAATATTATTGCATTATTATAAGGATTAAACGGAAAAAGAAAAAAAAAAAGAGACTTATTGCTGCGGTTTTAGACCTGACCGCAGAAAATAATCCTTCCCTTATTGCTGCGGTTTTACCCCCTGACCGCAGCAAATAATGCTTCACTTTTTGCTGCGGTTTTTGCCCATAACCGCAGCAAATAACACCACTTATTGCTGCGGTTTTTAACCGCAACATTTAAATTAGGACATTTGCTGCTATCACTATTGCTGGGGGCCAAAACCGCAGCAAATAATGGCAAAAAAATCGCAGCAAACAAGGTTTTTTCCACTAGTGTGAGCTGGAACAACTCGATGTGAAGACAGCCTTCTTACATGGTGACTTGGATGAGGAAATCTATATGTATCAACCTGAGGGGTTTAAGGTTGAGGGTAAAGAGAATTTGGTATGTCGCTTGAGGAAATCACTTTATGGATTGAAACAATCTCCTCGACAGTGGTACAAGCGATTTGATTCTTTTATGTTAAAACAAGGATTTTTCAGAAGTAATTACGATTGTTGTGTATACATTCGCAAGCTTCGTGGAGGTGATTATATTTATCTCCTATTGTATGTGGACGACATGCTTATTGCTTCTAAGAGCAAGGTGGAGATAGATAGGTTAAAAATTCAACTCGTTCAAGAGTTTGAAACTAAAGACTTGGGCGCTGCAAAGAAAATACTGGGTATGGAGATTAGAAGAGAAAGATCAGATCGAAAATTATTCTTGAGTCAAAAAGGCTACATTGAGCGGGTTATTAAAAGGTTTGGGATGAAAACCGCTAAGTTAGTGATGACTCCATTGGCTCCACATTTTAGGCTCTCCGGTAAACAATCTCCCATTATAGCGGAAGATAAGGCATACATGGATAATGTACCTTATGCTAGTGCAGTTGGCAGTTTAATGTATGTTACGGTATGTACACGTCTAGACATTTCACAAGCAGTCAGTGTTGTCAGTAGGTTCATAGCGAACCCAAGTAAAGCACATTGGGAGGCAGGGAAATGGATTTTACGGTACTTAAAAGGTATCATTGACAAAGGTTTATGCTTTGGTGGAGATACATGTCAAATAAGTGGCTTTGTTGACTCGGATTATGCTGGTGATTTAGATAGAGGAAGATCTACTACTGGTTATGTGTTTAAAATACATGGGGCTCCAGTTAGTTGGCTTTCAATGTTACAAGCTACAGTGGCTCTATCTACGACAGAAGCCGAGTATATGGCTATGGCAGAAGGAGTTAAGGAAGCAATGTGGTTGTGGGGACTTCTAGATGATTTAGGGTTGAAGCAGGATTGTGTGAATCTGAATTGTGATAGCCAAAGTGCTATTCACTTGGCCAAGAACCAGGTTCATCATGCTCGTACCAAGCATATAAATGTGAGGTATCATTTTGTACGGGATGTCATAGAGGAAGGTATCATTTCTCTTATAAAGGTGCATACAAATGAGAACCCTTTAGACATGTTAACCAAAAGTTGTCTCATGAAGCAAGTTTCAACATTGTTTGGAATTGCTAAGTATTATCCCATGTTAGGCATTACATGGAGAAATAAATGGAACTATGATCGGTTTGATCCCGGTTAAGGGTACATAGGCAGTCATTGTAAAAATGGTGCAACCGGATACGAATTACGCAATTTGTTCGTCCAAAATTTGAATGTGTTTTCAATTTATGAACGAGGTGGAGAATTGTGGGAAATATATGTGGACATGATTAATTCCTAAATTAATCATGGCTAAATAGAAGGACAAAGAGAAATATAAGGGGAACAACAATAGTTATATTCTATTATTATGCGAGAGTTAGTTATTAGGAATTAAATTAATGGCTATTAGAGAAACAAGGTGAATTATTGTTTCATTAGTTTCTTTCAACATTATATATAAGTTTAGTGTTGTACGTTAATATAATTAATAATCCACATCAAGAAAGGTTAAGAAAAGTTTATTTTCTTACAATTATTATTTCCTTCGTAGTGGTTATTTGTTGACTCATAAAATATTATAATTCTTGTGAGTTTTCGATTTCATATTATTTAGTAGAAGTCACATTTCCGCTGTCAGAGCTGTAACAAATATAAACAGTATAAATTTTGTAGAGCAGGGTCAAGAGCTAAAACGTTGATGAGGTGAGTAAAGCACAACCTGAGCATTCGATTTCCATTGACACCCTTCAAACTAATGTATTTTTAGAAGACGGTAATTCTGATTTTTGGGATCAATGTCATATTTGCCTTGAGAATTTTTATGTTGGGGAGGAACAATGTGTTATTCCTAACTGTAGGCATTTATATCATCATTCTTGTTTGCGCCGTATATTTTTACTTTTGGTGAGCGTTATCCCGGTAATTTTACGCGTGTTCTTTACCCAATTTTACGCGTATATTTTTATTAGTCTTATTTACTTTCGAGTTACTAATTACTCATCATTCTTAATTTGTATTTTATTTTTAATCTATAAATATAAATATATTAAAATAAAATCTTATTTACTTCGTCTCAACGTAAAAATTATTAATATCAATTATTTATAATTTTTAAATTAATTTGTATAAATTTTAAAATATTATCTTGGCAACTGTCAAAAAGTATATAAGAATATTAGAAAGAATAGAAGACAATATAATTAACGCTAAATAATCTAAAGTTTAAAATATATTCTAATTTACTGATATTGAAATTGATTTACATCAATATTCGTTAGCAAGATTCAAATGGGAATTGAAATTGACATAGTATTAAAGTTTTTAAAATGGTTGATATAATGAGATCGAAAAATATATAACGACTTGCGAAATCCTCAGTTATTATTATGTGAATTATATTATTATATATAGAAGTTGTGCATCAATCCAAGACCAGGAATCAAATCTTGTTTTTGCTAACTTTTAAAACTTTCAATGCACAAAAAGAAAAATCAATCTATAAAGTGAATCATACTCCCCCTAAATCAGAAAAAAAAAAAAAGAAATACATGATTCTAGTTATGGTTGTACCTTAATATTCCGCATAAAGTTAGAGTTTGAAGAAAAAAATAATGAAAAATCTATACCCGCCATACCTCCTCGAAGGAGAGGGCCAAAGCGTTTCTTAGGGCATTCAAGGTACTCAGAAATAAGCGCCCTCAAACATCAAATCCTTTTTTAGTGATTTGAATTAATATAATGTTAAAATACAATTTTGTCTTCAAATATTTTTTTTAAAAAGGAAAAGTTTTTGTCTTTAAATATAATGTATGACCCTATTTTGAAACACATCACAAAAAAAAATAGAGCCTCCAAATTTTTTACTCCGTGACTGGAAGGAAGAAAGAATGCAAGTAAACAATTAAACCCACATATGGAAGTTAATCTTCTTTATCCCAAAAAGATTTAATGAGTAATTAATAAAAAGAGAGCATTATCAAGAAAAATAGGATAGAAATATTACAAAGAAGGTGTAAAATTCATAATAATATTAGAGTAAATATACTAATAAATCTTCAAAATCTGATCCAACCAAGCAATTTAATAGTTACTAGCTAGAGGATGTGGGTAGGTGGGTGAAGTTTAGAAGCTTTAAAAAGGGGCGGAAATAAGCCAAGTACACTTAATTCATTTGATCAAGTCAAAATCATTGAGATTTTGAAGAAAAAAAAATGAATAATAATAATAATAATAATAATAATAATAAGTTTAATGAGAGATCAAATAATTCTTCTTCTTCAAAAAAGGGCAAAATTAAGGGTACTAGTAATAATCAAGAAAAACCAAAACAACCTCAAAGAGGTCTTGGTGTTGCTCAATTAGAGAAGATTAGATTGCATACTCAATTAGCAAGTATGGGCATTTTTTCTCCTGACCAACTTCATTACCCACAAACTTTTCATAATTCTCAATTTCAGGTTTTTATCCTTCTTTATTTATTAATCTTATTTTTTTATTATTATTTTTCGGGTTAGGAGAATCCTTATAATCCGCAGGAAAGAGATAATCGAACTCCTAAAATAAGAGTGAAAGTGAAAACTTCAACTATTAAATCTACCCGTGATTTTCAAAATTTGTTTTTAATAAATAATTCTTAAAGTCCTTTTTTTTTCTTTTATTTTTGGTTGAAAATTGAAATTTTTTTCGTTTTTTTAATTGCAAATTAATTTTAAGTGTTTTATGTTATTGAATTTTTTTTATCAGACAGCATTGCAGCAAGCAGCCATGGCAGCCGCAGGAGCACCAGCACCATTTTGCTATTCATCACCTTCGGTTCAATCTTCTTATGACTATAATCATCAATACAATAATTATATGGTAGGTTTATGATATTGTTTTTATTCATATTAGATATTAGAATTACGCGAGAATTTAATTTATTATTAGTGTAAATTAACATAAATTCTTTTATGCATTTTAAGATTGATTAAACCAATATAAAATCTAACTGGATGATTTGTTATGTTAAATGAAAATATACTATATTTCTAATAAATTTAAATAATAACATTGACTTCAAAAATTATTAATATATTTGATAAGTATATAAATAATTTATTTAGTGACCTAAAATATGTTTGAACTTTGAATAATAAAATCATCAATTATACTACCTAATATAACAAAAATTTAAAATTTATCACTAAATCACGCATCAAAATATATTATACCATAATTTTTACCTATAATTAATTGCAATGGTTGAATTATGAGCTGGACCATGATAATAATTATTCTGGTTAATCAAGCCTAATGTTGAAATCTATCATTATATTATCAGATTGCAAGATTGGGTACAAGGAGATTTTTTTCATTCCTTTTTCCCAAATTTTTTCAAAAATATTTTATAGCATTAAATTCAGAAATTTATCTACTAATTCTGCCAAGAGAAATTTCAAAATTTTTTTTCTTAAAGTCATTTTATTTTTTGATATAAATACTTATCACAATTTTTTAAATGAAACGGTATTATAGTGAGACCACATTAATTTATTAGACTGGTTTTTGTTTTTTCAATGTGTTAAAATAATTAATTAGAGAAATAGACTTATTATGTGGGACCGTGATATATTGTGACAATCTAATACAAATTTTTGTTATTGAATTTTTGTGACAGTCAACATAAATTTTTGTTTTTTTCTCATGTAAAACTGAATTTTGAATAATTTTAAAAAAAGTTATTGAATGATTTAAATTCTTGTAAAAACATGAGTAAGAAAGATATCTTTGTAAATTTTATTTTTGAAGATTGTAATATTAGTTGAGTTTTTGTTAGGTTGGCAATTAAATCTCAATTAATAAATAAATTAGATGATGAAATAATAATGCAGATGGATATGGGAGATCATATGGAAATGGGGAGCAACATGAGATATGCTGAATCTCAGCCATGTAATACAGCAAGGTATATTTTCTTCTTTTCAAACTAATATATAAAGCTAATTAATAAAATTATCTTTGAAATAATACAGTTTCTTACCAAATTTGTACAAAAATTATTTAAAATATTTTAAATATAATAATGCTTATTAGGTTTATTAAGAAATACAATATTGCGGAAGAACTATTTTTTGAATTTAAAATAAAATAAATTAGTAAAACATTATCAATTAAATTGAATCAAAAATTAATTAATTAGTAATTTAACTAAATTTAAAACAAAATACAATATATAATTAAATTTAAAATTAATTTTAGAATGTTAAATACTCCTATAATAAAAAATAAATAATTCAAATAAAAAATAGGCATCTATACCACTATGTGTAATGCCACATCAAAAAATTATGCAACATGTTCTCCCACGTTAGCTAGTAACCTATTGTTTAAGTGACCAACAAATAACATACCTCATGATAAAACGAACTTTAAAATAATTTCCGCTAATTTAATGATGAAAGTTTAGCTTAAGCAACTTAGATGATATAAATTTAAGATCAAGTAATCAATTTATTAATATGATATTGATGTTTTTTAACTTGTCAATAATATTATGAAATTATTTAAAATTTTAGTTTGTAAAAATAAAAAAGAATTAATTCCTTGATTCTTATAATATAAGTTAAATAATTTCTTTCTTTCTTGAATTAGGTGTAACCCTAATGACAATTTTTACATGGTTGGGGACACCCAACATTTCCCTCCTCAACCATCAGGGATGGTTACTAGGCACCTTTTAAGCAATGTCGAGGTATTGATATATTTATTTTTTAAATTAAGTTTAGTTAACATTAAATTAAGATTTAATTAATTAATTTCTAACATTAACTTTAAATGCATGATATGCTAACTTTTTCCATACAGGAAAATCCTAGAAGGAAAAGTTTTTACAAAGCTATGAGCATTGGCATTCAGAATTCTGAAGCAAATGGAGGTCTAGATGTGGATTTGGAGCTTAAATTATAATATGGATAGTTTTTTTTTTATTTTTTTATTTTTTTTATTACAGGTTAGGCTGAGAGAATGGGGACTGAGTGAGAATCGTATTCAACTGAAACAAAATTCAATTCTCAGAACTAAACGACAGTTATAATTAATTTTAGGTTTTTAGTATTCTAAAGAATTAACCATACAAATGTTATCACATGTCATAGGAGAAAAATAGGATAATTATATAAGAAATTAGGAGTTTTAATTACTTTTTTGCACATTATTATTTGTACTTTAGACATATCTAGTGAAATACAAATGAAAACCTTTTATGAGAAAATTTAATGATTAATAATTTTGATAATTAATTATCTTAATTTATTTTTAAAGTTTGTCAAATTTGAAGACAAAGTAGTTGATAATTATAATATTGCAAGCTGCAATTACTGTTTACTTTATATATGATTTATAGGCATTTTAATGTGTTAAACAGTTAATTACTTTGCTAAAGCACACAGAAGAATGAAGAGCTAGAATTTTTCAGTCTAATCTCTCAAATCAATATTTGGTGTAAAGCATTACCTTTTAACTCCATTAGATTAATGACATGACATCATTAATGTTAATCAATGTTTATATTATTCATTGTTTCTCCTTTTCAATTATATTTATTTTAATTTATTCATTGTTTCTCCTTTTTAATTATATTTATTTTAATTTATTTATAAAGATTAATTCAAAGGTACAATTAACCAAAGTACCAAGCAGTTTAAAAAAGGAAGTGTTTTTGTAAGTTTCCTTCTCTCTCAGAGTTAGGGTTTTTCTCTCTCCGGGTTTTCCTTAGAGACTTTTCTATCGTCTATTATGGCAGATGACCTCGTTGAGCAATGCTCCAAATTGTCCATCATGAATGGTAAAGAAAATATCATAGAACTGAAAGAAGGGAACGATGAATGCCATGATGAAAAACTTTCATTGCGGTTGATTGGGAGAATTTAAACCAAAAAACCCATTAATTTTGATGCCTTTAAACGCACGATGCTTCATGTTTGGTGTCTCAAAGATAGGGTGATTATCAGATCTATGGGTTCGAATTTATTTATGTTTCAATTCTTTCATTGGAGAGATAGAGAGAAAGTACTCAATGGAAGACCATGGAGTTTTGAACAAAGGTTGCTTTTCCTGCAAGAAATCGATGGAGATGCACAACCCTCTGATGTGGTAGTAAATTTTTTTTCCTTTTTGGGTAAGGCTCTATAATCTAGAAAAGGCATCTGTACTACCCTCTGGTTGTGTTACAAAAAGATAAGAGACACTGATGTTGAGATGGTGGACAGTGATTGTGATAAAAAAAAACGCTCATGCTTAGGAAGTGGCTTTTCTTTTTGTTCCAGACTATACAGCAGCGGAGGTCGGAGTTACCCAACCCCACGAACAACAATGAAAATTTTAAGTCGGAACTGTCAAGGGATTAATAATATTCCTTGATAGTTAAAGCTCTTCAAGGCTGGTGTTGGAGTGAGAGACACAATATTGTTTTTATTATGGAGTCTATGGTGGATAAGGGCAAACTGGAGAGAGTGAGAAATAGATGTGGCTTTACAGATGGATTATGTATAGATAGCTCAGAGAACTCTGGTGGTATTGGTCTTTGGTGGAAAGACATGATTGTTTTAGTGATTTCTTTCTCTCCACGTCATATTCTTGTGGAGGTTAGAGATGATAGGGATGTTTCTAGGAGTTGGTTTGCATGTGGAATTTACGGGTGGCCCGATAGATCAGGTAAATTTAAGACTTGGGGATTTGATGAGGAGGATTAGAGATGAGATTCAAGGCCCGATAATATTTTTCGGTGACTTTAATGAGATCCTCAGTGCGAATGAGAAAGAGGGGGGAAATTCTAGGGCGGAGAGGGATATGGATGCTTTTAGAAGTTGTTTGGATGATTATGGTGTCACTGATTTGGGGTTCACTTATATAACTTGATTAGAGAGAGGTTAGATAGGTTTGTTGCGTGTGTGCATTGGCAAAATCTGTATGATTCCATTGATATACGCCACTTCCCTATATACAGATGTGATCATGCTCCTATTCTTTTGTGTACTAACACCTCGAGTGTTGTAAATTGCGGTATGAAGCTTTTTTGTTTCGAGTCGCTCTGGTTATCAAATGATGAATATAGATCGGTGGTTAATGAGGCTTGGAACGAGATGTTGGGAGGGGAAATTGACTTTCGGATTGAAAATTGTGCTACAAAGTTGGCTTCATGGCTTGATAAAAATTATAGGGCTTTGAAAAAGAAGATTCGAGATGCTGAGAAAAAACTAAAAGCAGCCCAGAGGTGTAATCCAAATGCAGCTATGCTGGAGACCTGCAAATCTATAGCTGATCAACTTGATACACTCATTACAACATAATATATTTAATTTAAATGTCAATATATACTTGAAATTTCTAATGGTATATATATAGAGGTGTTCATTTGGTTGATCGGGTCGGTTTCGGACGGGTGTTATTCGATTCCGTTGCATTTCGGATCGGTTATTTTTCGGCTGTGTGTTACAACGGGTCACACTAGGGTCGAGTGGGTTAGTCACGGTTCGGTTAGAGATCGGGTTAGCATCAGTTCGGTGTCGGTTGAAGTTCGTGTCGAGTGTCAATCGGTCTCGGGTTGTCATCAATTACTAATTGGTTCGGTTTTTTCGGGTACAGATCGGGTTCGAGCTTTATTTTTTGAGTAGTTATCGGTTACGGATAACTATTGATCGGGTCAATATCGAAATAAGTTAATAGTCAGGTTTTTAATTGATATATGCTCATTTACTTACAAAAAATAATTACCGATTGTTTTATCAGATATAGCAGATAGGGGTGTCAAACAGGTCGGGTTGGGTCATTTTCAGATTCGAATCATATATAAATGGGTCAATAAACCCTTAACCTGAACCTGACCCATTTAATTAATGGGTCAAAAATTGAAACCCCGACCTGATCAGTAGCAAATCGGATCAACCTGCTAATGACCCATTTAACCTACTTTTTTTTAGGTCATTAAATTCATATATTTCAGGTTATTTGACCCATTTAACCTTAATTAAAGGTTTCCTCCAAAAATAAACGTATGCCACTTAATGCAGCGAGCACACGGTATTCTTTAGTAAAAGGTGAAAGAATAGTTCGCTTTGTGCTCACGGCGTGGCTGTGTAAGTTGGAATGAGATCTGCGGAAGTGATTTAAAGGATTTTTCTTTTATTAGTATCTTTCATAGCCGATGTGGGACAACTTCCTTTGTTATTGAAAGTCATCTTCAGCTGACAAATCCCTTAGCCGATGTGGGACAACTTCCTTTCTTATTGAAAGTCATCTTCAGCTGACAAATCCCTCAATACATGGCAATTGGTATTATCTTAGTTTTACGAAGTATTTGGCAAATATTGATCCGTCTTAAATTTAATAAATGGGTTAAACAAGTTTTTTTCGGGTTTAAATATTCAACCTGAACCTAACCCATTTAATAAACAGATCAGGTCGGGTTGACCCATTTAATTAATTGGGTCAAAAATCTAAACCAAAACCCGCTAATTTCGAGTCGGTTTCAGATCAGGTTAGCAGGTCGGGTCAACTTTTGCCAGCCCTAATAGGCAGATCAATTTATTTCAATTAGTTTATATATATATATATATATATATATATATATATATATATATATATATATATATATATATATATATATATATATATATATATATATATATATATATATATATATATATATATATATATATATATATATATATATATATATATATATATATATATATATATATATATATATATATATATATATATATATATATATATATATATATATATATATATATATATATATATATATATATATATATATATATATATATATATATATATATATATATATATATATATATATATTCTGTATGCAATCTCTTCTGTATAGAACTTGTGTTCTTCCTTTTTCCGTATTATTAGAAAACTGAAATTGGACTTAATTTGCTAAATTTAGGTGAAAATTTGATTCGGATTTATAACAGTTCGATTTACAATCGGTTCGGGTATGTATCAGTTCGGGTTAAAAACAGTTCGATTAATAATCGATCGGGTTTGTATCAGTTCGGGTTAAAAACAATTCGATCTTAATCGGTTTTAGTCAGGTTACATTCGGTTACGTGCATAATTCGGGTCGGATTTGACTCTGGTCGATCACGGTTCAGTTCGGGTAACATCGGTTAAGGTTTATATGTCGGTTATAAAATTCGGTTGCAGTTCGAGTTCGATTTTGCCCTTTTCGGTTATCAAACGGTTCGAATGAAGTATCGGTTCGGGTAATTGCGGTTCGGTAAACCTAAAAAACTTACATTTTTTCGGGTCGGATAATTTTCGATTTCGGGTCAGATTTTCGGGTCGGGTTTGTTTTGAACAGCTCTATATATATAGTGGATTTGATGACATTTATTATACCGGTTAGCATCATAATAAAAAATCATACTAAATATTTTTACGACATAAAATTTTGTGACATTTTCTCATAGATGTCACTATAGACTAGAGTAACAATCACATATATCACTAAATGCCAAAATAAATAAAGTGTCATTAAATTATTTTATAGAGGAACTTAAAATAAAAAAAATAAATAGGAGTATTGCACTAAAAAATAAATCAGTGACATTCTTTTAATATCACTAAAACCTGTATCACAAAAAGTTAATTTTGTTGTAATGAATACCGATGTAATTTTATATTCTAAATTTATGTGTTTATTGTGGCTTTTAAGCGTCTTAATTAAAACTCTCCTCTAAGTAGACTAATAACTCTATATATACCATAAATCATACTTCATTTGGTTTTTATTAGTTGCTATAAATAGTGATGTTTTGTGATGAGGAGAAATGTCACTTTTTGTAACAACTAATAAAAACCAGAGGAAGTTAATGTAATAAAAAGACTGTAAATTTTCACATGACATTCTTACAGTAATTTGCCATATAGAATATAACTATTAACTGAATTGAATTATATATTATGTATATTTTTAAGTAGCATATCATAAAAATATATATTCTAAATAATTCTTACTAAAGTTAAGATCAATTTATTCCATAATATATGAGTAGTATATCACAATAAGATGTTTTTAAAAATTTACTTAGAATATAATATTTTATTTGTTCACTTTAAAGAGAAATTTCAATTCGATTTTTGAAATATATACTGAAATTAAAATATATTCATGTGAGATCTTGTTAGATTCGTCTTGATGTAAAGTTTTTTAATATATATAATTTTTATAATTTTTTATGATGCGTACTTAGAGATATTAAAGCTTAAAATTTGCTAAAAAATACGTGCAAAAGATAAAAGGGACAAACAAAAAAAAGGGAAGTAGTATTGAAATTCAAAATCAATCAATTGTGCTGTCATTTCATTTAAAACCATAAAGTAAAATTACTTATATGACAACTTTAATGTTTTTTGACCTATATATTTGAAGCTTAATTAAAGGACACCAATATCTGTCATTAATCTCTTAAATCTTCATATTTACTATTTTGAGGCCATTGATGAGTTGCATCATTGCCCAAAGAAAGCAAAGGGATTTACAAAAACAAAGAGCGTAATATAAAGAAACTCAATTCAACAAAAACAAGTAAAATTTCTAAATATAAAAATAAAATTTATTAATAATAATAGGTTAAACAAGGTTGAAGAGGGAAAATAAACAAGAGAAACAAATAAGTTTTTCTTGTGTTTTTCCCTTATAAATTAGGAGCAAATAAAAAATAAACAATAATAACAATATATAAAATTAAAATGTATACATATTCTTCATTAAAAAAGACTTTTGTCATTTTTTCTTATCTTTTTATTTCTACGTCTGCTAACTTATTCTGGGGATTACCCGGTCTAGGAGGTCATCATATACAACGTCAATTTCCTCATAATCCTATACAACCTCAATTTCCTCAAAATCCTATACAACCCCATAATCCTTTCCGACCCCATAATCCTTTCCAATATGGGCGTGGCGGGGGCGGAGGTGGTGGCGGTGGTAATGGTGGTGTTGGTGGAGGAATTGGAGTAGGATTTTTACCTCCTCTTCCTAGAATAGGTGACTTTATTCCAGGTTTTGGGTTCTCACCTAATCCCCAACTACCCAAAATCGGACCAGGTATACCCGTAAAGTTACCGGAAGTACCAAAAGATGTGCCTAAATTGTTGCCATTAGTAGGAGGAATATTAGAGACAAAATATTTGGGAAAATGGGAATTTAGTCTTGAGGATGCAGGAGTATCAGCCATGCATTTGCAGTTAATGCCTAATGATAGATTTGTAATGTTTGATGCAACTTCATTAGGTAAATCAGCTGTTGAGTTGCCTCCTGATCGTTGTCGTGTTGTTCTTAATAAGCCTGCTGGTACGTTGGATTGTTATGCTCATGCTGTTGAATATGATATTGCAACCAACAAAATTAGAACTCTCAAGGTATATACTTCCTCTAATTGTTATATTTTTATTTTTCACGCAACTGATCATAAGAATTGTGAGGCCTTGGGCGACTAGGGGCGCTAATTACTAAGTATAGTACTATTATGGGTTCCTAACTTTAACTATTAAAACGTCTTTTTTTATTATATTTGATGGGACCAGGCCACATATCTCTCTTGCCCTCATATAGGGTCGGTCTTACTTTTCACTTGTCTTACTAGTTTAATTTGTCGGAACTCGAAAAGGATACTTTGCTTGATTGGTTTAATTTGTTTATCTCATTTGACTAAAACTCCTATTGTTTGTGTATTATTATTTTGTCTCTCGTCATTAATTCACTCCAACTAATAATAATACTACTCTAGTACGACTAATTATATACTAATACAAGTAATAACATACTAATAATGCACTAATACCAGTAATAACAATATATATACTAATACAAATAATAATATATTAATACTACATTAATATGACTAATACTATGACTAATAATACATTATTACGACTAATTATAAACTAATACAAGTAATAAGATACTTATACTACACTAATACGACTAATAGTATACTAATACGACTAATAATATATTAATAATGCACTAATACGACTAATAATACATTAATAGGACTAATTATATACTAATAAGCTAATAATACACTAATATGACTCATTATATACTAATACAAGTAATAATATATTAATACTAATACGACTAATTACGTACTAATACCACACTAACACTACTAGTTACGACTAATACTACATTTAATAATAATAATAATAATACGACTAATTTGACTAATACGAATAATTACATACTAATTAATAGATGACTTAGTGGTTGGAGTTTTGGTGTAATAACCAAGAAGTCAATGGTTCGAAACCTCTCAAGGAATTGTGTGGGAGGTATTGTGCGGGTCGAGGTGTGATGTTCATGTGGCATGGCGTAGGCGCCAAGTAGGCATGACGTGGCACTTCTACTTCATTTTTTTTTCCGACCAACTAGGTAGTCGGAAAATTTTTAAAATTATTTTTCTTGTCATTTTGGGATTAATTTCGAAATAGTGTTTTTTCACTAATTTCCGACTAAAAATAATAGGAAATTAGTCGGAAATTTCTTACTCATTTCCGACAAACATGATAGTCGGAATTTCAAACTAATATTCTGACTAACCATGGTTAGTCGGAAATTCCGACTATTTTCCTACTAGAATGAAATTCCGACCATTCTGAACCGACTATCCCAAAATAGTCGGAAATCAGTCGGTATAGCTTTTTGGGTTGTCGAAATGTGTGTTTTTTGTAGTGTAAGATGAATTAAATAAGATTCATTTGATTATGTTTTACATCAAGCACAGAGAAATATATGTCAAATAAGATCATTTAATGAACAGTAGAATAGTTGCTACGGTGATTGTAGCAATTATTAAAGACCAAAAGTAGTATATCTAATTACTACTTTTTATAGCGCGCGAATGTAATTATTCCATAGAAAATAATTTAGTTTTATATATGACCCAAAACTTTTTGGATCGGGCCTTAAAAAGATCTGCTCTTGGTGTCATGAAATCTCAACCATTGATTATTCTAGTTTAAATTCTAAGCTAATCGTTTTTTAGTAATTATTCAAAAATGATTAAATAGCAATTAAAATATTTAAAAATAGCAATTAATCTATAAAAAATTATTTTCTTACATCATTTAATAAATATTTTAAAACCATTGTCAGTAATATCACTTTTAAAATAAATGTCTTATTATTGCTACATATTAATAAATCTAATCCACAAAATTTTGATTTATTTATCCTACAATTCGAATATTCCTATTAACCATAAACATATTTGTAGGTGCTCACAAACCCATGGTGCTCAAGTGGAGGACTAGCACCAGATGGTACATTAATAAACACAGGAGGATGGGAAGAAGGAGCCAACATCATTCGATACTACCAATCATGCGACACATGTGATTGGAGGGAATCAAACCTAAAATTATCAGATGTCAGATGGTATGCTACTCAAACAATGCTGCCTGATGGATCTTACGTCCTGTTTGGAGGACGCCGTGCTTTTAACTACGAATTTATTGCCCCTGAAGGCAAACCTTCCCCTGGAAAAATAGACTTCCCTTTCCTTTTTGACACAACTGATATTCATGAAAACAATCTCTACCCCTTCATTCATCTTGCACCTGATGGAAATCTCTTCATTTTCGCGAATTTCAAGTCCGTTTTATTTGATGTACGAATCAATAAAATCATTCGGGTTTACCCTGATTTGCCTGGTGGTGCTCGAAACTACCCTGGCTCGGGTAGCTCTGTAATCCTACCAATTGATTTACAAAATGATGGGAATAATCTTGATATTGAAGTTATTATTTGTGGGGGTGGACAACCTTTAGCGTTTGGTAAGGCCGAGAAGGAAGGGATTTTCCTTCCGGCCTTAGACACTTGTGGGCGGATCAAGGTTCTTGACCCGAACCCTAAATGGGAAATCGAAACGATGCCATCTCCTCGTGTTATGAGTGATATGTTGAACTTACCTAATGGGGATGTGATCATTCTTAATGGTGCTAAAAAGGGTGCTTCCGGTTGGCGATTTGCTGATGAGCCGGTTTTTACACCCTTTTTGTATAGCCCTTATAAGGCTAATGGGAAACGGTTCAAAGTCTTGGCTGCAACGACAATTCCTCGAATGTATCATTCATCAGCCGCGATTCTCCCTGATGCACGAGTTTTCGTTGCAGGAAGTAATACCAATCCGGGATACCTATTCAAGAATGTGAAATTCCCAACTGAACTTTCCTTAGAGAAATTTAGTCCTCCTTACCTTGATCCGGAACTCCAAAAGTATAGGCCTAAATTTACATTGCAAAACAAAGGGTTAAAGTATGGACAAAAGGTTGGTTTTTCAATGAACATAGGTCTTCCTGGAATAGCCCAACAAAAAGATGTTACGGTAACAATATACCCACCACCTTTTACCACACATGGTTACTCCATGAGCCAAAGGCTTGTAGTCTTGAAAATTACGAGTTTTTTGGTCCAAGACGGGGGCAACTATCAAGTCCAAGTCGATGCTCCTACTAAAGGCGAGATTGCTCCTCCTGGTTACTACCTTATGTTTGTTAATTATCGTGGTGTTCCTAGCATTGCTTCGTGGATTACATTGCAAAAATAGATTACACGGTTTTGAAAAATTCGACATTTTTAAGAAATAATGTAAAAATGTTCGTGTTATATGATCTTCATACTGTAGCTACTTTCAAGTTTTGGTACTTCCAAATTGTTTTAAGTATGTAAATTTTATTTTATGAAGTGTTATGGCATGCTAGAGCTAGGAAGGTTATATTTTTGAAGCACAGATAAGTGTTGTGTTGTTCCTTATCTTTTCATCATATGTAAATCAATGTTCAAATTAACAATGTAGTTGTATAAACAAGCTACGCGCTTGCATACAAAAACTAATTTCATTTAGCTAAGACAATAAAGTCTCACCTAATAAGAGAAAGTCTCGTCTAATAGGGGAGGGATTCAATGAAAAAGGATGTTAAAAATGAGAAGGATAAGAACTCTACATCCTTGATTTCACTAAAATAATAAAATCTACAGTCACAATTAAACCAAAAACACATAATTGTAATAGTAACTATATTACACAAAAAAGTAACTATGATATAAATTTTTAGAATGTTTTATTTTATAACATAGTATCCTTTTTTGTATATATAGTAACAAAACAAAATCAAACAAAAATCCTTCTCATCCTTCTTATTTTAAAATCCTACTTATTTGATCTTATAAGTGGTTTTAGAAAAAAAAAAATTTTTTTAAAAGTGATGTGTGGATAAAATACTCATACTCTTCTCTTTTTACGATAGTAGTAGAGAGAACGTGAGTTATTTTTTAAAAAAAATTTAAAATTTAGTAAAAAAGATAAAAGAAAGAGTAAATTGTGTAATTAAATGGAAGTTAATATTTATTAGTGAGATTAAAAAAGCAATGAGTCATTATTCAAAATTAATATAATGTAAAATAAAAGGAATGATTAAAATAAAAAATAATAGTAATGCTTAATGAGAGGAACAAAATGTGTAGTTTATAAGAAGCCAAGTGGGCCACTATATGGACTTGGCATGTAGACTTTTGATCCAACTATATAGGAAAATTTGAAATCCATAAGTCAAAAAAAATAAATAAATTAATTAATTAAGTTTTAAAAAATTTTCAAAAGTAAGCGTGAAAATTCAAAACCTGTGGTTTGGAGTTGTTCGTAATTAGTAACTGTGAATAGTAAATAAGACAAAATAGCTGTTCGCAGTTACTAACTGCGAACAGCTAATTTGTCTTATTTGTTGTTCGCAGTTAGTAACTGCGAACAGACCTGATCTACAAAAATGCAGATCAGTTTCTGTTTTTCGCAAAATTCCCATTTCTCAAAACCCTTCTTCACATTCGACATTCTCCCTCTAAAACCATTAATTCAATCCATCAATTCTTGCATTTCTCTTTCAATTTGGCACTTCAAAATTAGTGTGGGATACACTAGCTTTCTTAAAGGTAAATTTTTTTGTGTTTTTTTGGTGTATATGTAGTTTTTTAGGGTTTTAACCAAATTTGCTTATTTTTTCAAATATAGGTTACTAGTTGTTAAATCAAGACTATTCTTAATCATCCATAAGTATTGAAGGTAATTTTTAATTGTTTTTAAAGCTTTATGTTATTTTTTGAAGTAATGTTGTTGAATTAGTTGAATTTAGTGTTGATAATATTATTAGAAATGTTGATGTTGATATTAGAAATATTATTTATGAACTTATCAATTGATTTATTATTTGGATTTTATGTGTATTATATATGTATGAACTTAGTTATATTATGGATTTTAATAATTTTTAGACCAAAAAAGATTATAATCAAATGAATGTAATGTACTTGTATGGGCATGAGTTGATGTTGATGTTGATTTTCTTTGTATTAATGTAGAAAATAGCATCGTTTCACGTGACTATAGTATGTTTTTGGAATGGTTGTATTCGAGAAAAAAGTGGCAAAGCTCATTATGTTGGGGGAAGACGTAAGTTGTTTGCTTGCAGTTCGAACATGGATTTGAACCACTTTAAACGTTTTATATGTTCTAAGATTGGTTTGGACCCTAGTAGAAGTACCGTAAACGCTGGGCACCAGGCATCCAGATTCCGTTCCATGGGTGATTGATGATAGGATCATCCCATACTTAGAGCTAGCGAGGTTATTCGACTTTCACCTCTTTGCATACGGCAGAGTTGACCGTGCCACTATCACAGCACTGGTCAAGAGATGGCATCAGGAGACGCATACATTTCATCTCCCTCTAGGTGAGGCTACCATCACATTGCTTGATGTAGCCTTACTAACGCGGCTTCCCATCGAGGGACGTGCCGTGTGTACAGGTGGACGCCAGCTATCAGGCTGGCGTGACATGGTGCATCGCATATTGGGAGAGCGCCTTCCACCGGAAGTGATCAGGGGGAGCGTTTTGCGAATAGGAGCTGTCTTGTTTACCGATAAAACAAGCAACCAAATACAGCTCCTATACTTAACTTTACTTGACGACCCGTGGGAGCGCATCTGTAACAGGCTCAAATTTCTTAATCTTAATCTTCTTCCGAAATTTCTTTTCGAATTCCTAATCCTTTGGTTATCTAATTCAAATCACCTTTAATTCTAAACCTTATTCCGATTTTTGTAATTTCTTCCAAATATTAAACTTAAAAATATATTTATATTCTTAAATTTCTTTATAAGCACTAAAATATTATTTTATTATTTTATACTACAAAAAGTAAAATTTTAATATTATATTTACGGTTTTATTAAAACGTTACGTTTCAATTTCGTTTCCTTAAACTAACTTTACTACTTATCATTTTAACTTTAAAACTTTGATTTAATTATTTTATACCTAAAAATTAACTATATTTTTTTTATTAACTTTAAGTATAGTTTTAACTAAAATTTTCTAAGTAAACTTTCATATTTTCATAATCAAACCTTAATCATACTTTCCCATTAATCTAAAACATTTCACTAGCATAAACTAGAACAAAAATTTGATGAATCAAAATCCTTTCTACATCAATCCATAATGTTCATCACTTACACAAGCTATCACCATTTCCTTACACAAGTTAACCTTCTTCTACACTCCAAATTCTTACACATCCACTTGCACACTCCAACTCTTACACATTCACTTACACACTCTAAATCACTTACACAAGTTAACCTTCTTTTTCATACAATCTTATGAACTAAAAAGTTGCCCAAAACCCATTATAAATACCCCTCCTTAGCCATGAGATCACTTACACCCCCATCATCAAATCTTTCTACCATTCTTTCTTATATCTTCACTTCATTAACATCTTACTAACTTTATACCCTTTTTATTTGTTGAAGAATCAAATGAAGATGGAGCTTGATCTTATCACTTCTTAAGCCGATAATCATCAACTTTTAAAAAGTCAAGTATTATCTTTTGGAGCTTGGATATCTTTTTCTTTTGGGTAATTGAAGATCTACTTCTTTGAAGCTTGGAACCTTGAAGACTTTCTTTTGGAACTTATTTCCTTAAGTTCTTATTTTTCTATTATTATTCTCTTACTTGGTTTAGCACCACCTTCGGAGGAAAATGGTACACATTTTCTTAACTCTCTCGTTATGTGATATTTATTTATGGTTACTCGATAATATAAAAGCATGATCAACATGATTTTATTTTAGTCATTTAAACTTTATATGGTAATATTAAAGTTATATCCAGTTTAGTGATATTTTCGTCAAAACAATAATACTTTTGGGACACTCAAAAAAAAAAAGTCATATATATGGAAATTTTTGATTAATATGATAATATAGATATATATGAATTTTACTAGTTAAATAAACTTATGTGTTTAAAATGATTTCATATCATCTTGGTGTTTTGATATTTTTTTTGTTGGACTCAAGTAATTATAAAGAATTATTAATCGGTTTATCGGTAAAATAGTCAAACAAATTTGTTAAAATGCTTAGCATTGTTTTTCTTGAAAACTCATTTCATATAGATTTTGGACCCTTAATAATTTGTCGGATTATGTTATTTTTATAGTGATGATAGATCCGTTTTACTATTTTACTGGTTATTTGATAAAATATGTTATTAAGTACTTAGAAATATTACCCTTGACTGTTATGATTATTTATGACACAATAATGACTTAGTTTAGCCTCAGGAATCTTAGTATAGCTACGAAAATTTGTTATTTAATTAAATATTAATTTATTAGATACTAGTAATTTGTTTCTACTAAAAGGGTAGAATTGTCAAAAATTTGACTAGTGGAAGTTTGACTTATAAGAATGTAAACTATTTCGGTTTAGAGTCTTGTTTGATATTGCATGATATTGATTGTATGACTCTGATAGTAAGGTAACGTCGAACCATGGACCGGCATGTAAAATCCCGGCGTCCGTGTTAGCCGGCACGTAAAATGCAGTGTCAGACAGGGGGTCCGAGAAAAACCCATCCTGTGAAGTCTCGAGCATAACAGTATTGAGAGGAGTGACGACTCCCACCACAGTTAGGAATTAGGACTACGGTCCTCACCTAACCAGACCCTTACATATATCAGTTGTCATTATTGTTGTGATCTTGTGATGTGCTATGATGGTAAAGCTATGAGGCTTAATTGAACTTGATTAAATAAGCATTAAGGTTACCAAGTATTTAGTAGCAGTAATGAACTTCTGCAAGTATTGAGAATGTAACTTAATGGCTTAGTAAAGGTCAATAATGAGTAATAACCTTCTATATTGTGCTTGATGATTATTTTGTAAGCATGATTTAACTATCGCATCATAAGCTTATTGAGAAAATTGTACTCGGCTTTATCGCTGACCGATTTAATCGGCTGTCATCCGTATTATGGATGACAGTATTTTGCAGGAAAAAAAATTAGCTCAGGTTTCGATCCAGGCCGCAACTTTAATTATTCTATCGAGGACTTAGCTTCAATGATTTTACTTGATGACTATATTGTACTTATGTTTTTTTATCGTATTTAAGTAAACCTTATTTTATATTTTCTCAGTTGTAAGATATATTTTTACTTATGTTTTGAACATTTTTTTTATTTCAAATGGTTTTTAGCAGTTCGGCGTTTTACACTTCCGCATTATTTATCTTAAGTATAATTATTAATGTTAATTATGTAACGAGAGTGCCGCTCCTGCTACACGTGGTATCAGAGCTAAAGTTACTCGAATCTTGGAATTTTAGTTCCATGTGACTCGATAGCTGACTAAAAAAAAAAAAAAAAAATTAAAATTAAAAAAAAAAAAAAAAAAAAAGTGGAAAAAAAGAAAAGTATTTCAAATGATTTTCAAAACAAGTCTTCCTAAAAATTCTATTTGTTTTCTATGTGCTTATGTGACTATGTGTAAAATTACGTGCTAGATTAATTAAGTTAATGTGAAAGTTAGTCACATGTTTAAAAAAATATTTTAGGTAAGAAATGGCGTAACTTCATCTGATCACGAAGCTAGAGTTCGAGAGCTAGAAGCACAACTAGCTCGGATGGAAAGGACAAATGAGCGACTGATCACCCTCATGGAGAATCAGGCTCAAGAGGCCAATGACGACGGGAAATACTTTAAGAATATGGCATATCATCGTCCGCCGCAATACGACGGAGAAGCTGATCCGGTTCGCTTTGAGAATTGGCTCGCAGAGATGGAGAAACTTTTAGAGGTCATTAACTGTCCAGCGCACCTAAAAGTAAAGCTGGCTTCCTTCTACCTATCTGGTCCAGCAGAGTTATGGTGGCGTTCTGTCAAGGCCACTATGACTGATACCTTTTGGGATGATTTCCTTATAACTCTTCGTCAACAATTCTATCCGCCATCACTCCAACGGAAAAAGGAGAATGAGTTCTTACATCTTCGTCAGGGTCTTATGACCGTGATTGAGTACAGTTGTAAGTTCAATGAGCTATCTCGATTTGCTTCTAACATCGTAAGCAAAGAAAGTGTTCGTGCATCCCGCTTCTTTGAGGGTCTTAATCTTAAGATCCAAAAGGGGATCGGGAAGTATTCTGACTTCCGAGATCTCTACGACCGAGCGCTTGAGTATGAGAGGATCCTTGAAAAAGAGGACAACGCCAACAAAAGAAAATTTAGTGGAGGCAACAACAACAGGAACAAGAAGCCGACCAATTGGGATCGCAAGCCGTTCCAACCAACCACTTCAACAAGAGTCACAGTTTGGAAGTGTCGCTTATGTGGTAAGGATCACCGAGGTCGTTCATGCACTGGGAAGATCATCTGCTTCAAATGCAAAAAGGAGGGTCATGTTTCCACTAACTGCCGAGAAGGGATCCAGTTGGGAGCTAGTAGTACTGGTAATTATGGAGCTCCTAGTTCTTCGGGAAATGTTCAGAGTATTGCAGCTAGGAGGACTGCCGGTTTGCACGCTATTAGCAACCATGTAGACAATCTTCATCAGGCGTTTGAGGGTAAGGTCATTTCTGGTCACTTTGTTGTAGGAGACTCTTTGGCTCATATTCTTTTTGATTCAGGAGCTGACCGATCTTTTATCTCTTCTTCTTTCCTTCATAAATCCTCTATCTCTCTTGAACCTCAAAAATTTAATCTCCAAATTCTATTACCTGACGGTTCACCATTCCTGTGTGACCGTATCTTTCCTAATTTCCCACTTAAGATTTCGGACAACCATCTACCTGCCGATTTAATAGT
>NC_080055.1:19809659-19912159 GCF_026212465.1 Amaranthus tricolor
TTGTTGTTGGTGTTGTTTGTGGTTTGTTGTTTGTTTGGTTTCCTACCAATCGTAATGGAGTTGCTACTCCTCTTTCTAAGAAGAAATAAAATTTAATTTATGCATTTTATTATTTTGCATTTTCTTGGAAATTCTTTTTTTTTTAGATGTATTATTCTTAAATTTCAATAAATAAAATTGATGTTATTATATACTCGTATGACTAAATTACTGTATTTGTGCTATTATATTTTACTTTTAGAAATATTATGCCTAAAAGATTAATATCTTCGAATCAATGAATGAAAATCTTGGGGTGTCAAATATTGAAAAATACTTCAGAAATGAAAAATATTGAATTAGGTTTATTTTGATCTATAATTAAGATTAAGAGTGCATATAGTATATAAGAGAATATCTAATACTAAACACCCTCTCCACTTTTCCTCTTTTACAATTCCAAGATTGTGATGTTACATTTACTTTAAAGGATAAGTAGTTCCAAATTGTTAATTTGCCTATTTTTGCTTATAATTAAAGAAAAAATTATCGAAAATAATTCAATTTTTCACTCCTCTGCTGTAAAAAATTCCACCTATTAATTATTTTTAATAATTTTATCATAAATAGGTATTTGCTCTCAACATACACTGTGGGCTAGGGTAGGGGTGGAGTTGTGGTGATTCAGGAATCAAGGGTGGGTTATTGTAGTTTAAGTCATTAGGTATACGGGGAGAAAAATCATAGCAAAGGTTGGATTATTAAAAAATTTAAATAGTAAATCATTTGTTTGTGAAATGTTCAGTGCAAGACTGATACGAAAGCATAAACACAAGTAGAAAATTTGAAAAGAAACAATATTTATGGTGCAATGAATGAGGTAGTCTAAAATGCAAGTAAATGATAAATTTAGGCAATATTCAAAGCACGGAGAAATCACATAAAGTATTACGAGGTTTGGCAATGGGCAATGAGGTTGCGTCCTCACTTATATTAGAGTTTGTATTAATACGTTTGAAGGACAAAGAGCACAAGTTGAAGGAATCATAATGGAGTAATTAATTAATTATTTGAGATAGAGAAGAAATAGGATAATAATAATTACGCAAGCAAGGAAGCTTTAAGGAATCACTAAGGGAGTGTAGTACATAGAGCCAAAAGTGGAGCATTGCACTAAAATACATCAGCTCTGCAAAAAGCAGGGACATCAGACTAGTACTTTTTGATATTTTACCCAATCCTTAAATATAACCATCTTTTTTATTTTATTATCACTCTTTAAATAAAATTACGAATCTGTCAACTTTAAAAAATTACAACTTTACCATCCCTCTTAAAATTTCTTATTTATACTAATAATAATAATAATAATAATAATAATATTTTAAAAAAATTAGATATAATAATTAAAACAAAAATGAAAATTTAATAATAATAATAATAATATAAATAAAATTAATAATAATTTTTTAAAAAAAGAAAAAAAAACCCAGTCACTGGAAAAACTACGAGCCAACCGCGGTTCAGTCGCAGAAAAAACCGCGGCTGGACCGCGATTGGCTCGCGGTTTTTCCTGCAACTGGGTTTTTTTTAATTATTATTAATTTTATTTATATTATTATTATTATTATTATTATTATTATTATTATTATTATTATTATTATTATTATTGTTGTTGTTGTTGTTGTTGTTGTTGTTGTTATTATTATTATTATTGTGATTGTTATTATTATTATTTTTTTTGTTTAAATTATTAATAAAAATTAAAAATTAATTAACAACTAAATTTTGATTAATATATTATTATTATATTAAAAACAATTAAACATTCAAATAAATTATTTAAATTCAAAACTAATTATTATAATAATATTATCATCGTATAATAATATATTAAAATAAAATAATTTCTTACAACATTTATTAAATAACAATAACTTAAAAAATAAATTAATTAAACAAAAGAAATTTTATAATTCGAAATTCCAAAAAAAAAAAAATAAAGCATTCGCAGGAAAAATCGCGAGCCAATCGCACTTAATAACACTATTATCATTTTAAAAACATTAAATTTAAAGAAGAATATAAAAAAGTTAATAATAATAATAATAATAATAATAATAATAATAACAACAACAACAACAACAACAACAACAACAACAATAATAATAATAATATTATCAATGAAATTAATAATAATTTTTAAAAAAACGGAAAAAAAATTACCTAGTCGCAGGAAAACCGCGGTCCAGCCGCGGTTTTCCTGCGACTGGATAATTTTATTTTTTTTCATTTTTTAAAAAATTATTATTAATTTCATTAATATTATTTTTGTTTAAATTATTATATTTGAATTATTTTTTTAAATATTATTATTATTATTATTATTATTATTATTAGTATAAATAAGAAATTTTAAGGGGATGACAAAGTTGTAATTTTTTAAAGTTTAGGGACAAATTTGTAATTTCATTTGGAGAGGTGGCGATTAAATGAAAAGGGGTGGCGAAGTTTAATAGCACCCTATTTTTACTAGGTTATTTTTAATCTTATTTCTAGATTATAATAAAATATTAATGTATTAATTTAAATTATGAATTTTGGGTTAGTTTTGGTTTTTATTAAATCAATTGTAAGTGTTAGAGTGTTATAAGCTTTCTGAGTAACAATTATTGAATGTGGTTCAATGTCAAGTAACAATTATTGAGTGTCGAGCCCATTTCTAGAGTTACAATATTTTTGGTTCACTAAATATTTGGCATGTTGGATGCAATTTTGGCTCAACTCATTTTGACGTCCTAGTCTTTTGATACCTTTTTCATGAGTATTATTTTGTCCAATAAATTTGCCATACTTTTATTTTAGTCTAACTAATAAATTTGCCTATGTTCTAGGACATAATCTCACCACATTTGCTTTCTGTATTATCTGTTATTTGTAAATAACACAATACATTATCCCACCATACCTAATATCCATGTCAAAATCAAATTGGGTTAGTTTATTGGGAGGAGGACTATCTTCTTAAGTGATCTTATATGCTTATATAATGCTGTTAAAATGTGATCCGACCCAAAGATTCAAATCGAAACCAAAAGTTATTCAATCCAAAAAAGTGTTTTTTTTAGATTCTTCCATTCGACATTACCAAAACTAGGAATAGTAATTTGTCGGATTTGGATTGGGTCAAAATGGACCTGGATCTAGATCCGTTTTTAAGAGGATTCAAATCCAAATCCTGATTCACTTGTCTATTTTGTCAAGATCCAGATTCGGATCCATGAATCCCACGAATCCATTATCGGTTCCGGGTCTAAAACGGGTCCAAGTTTATTTTTGCGTGTTTGATTGAATTTTGCTTTGTATTGCGATAACGATAGAATTTAAATATAAATTAGCGATTACAATACATAAAATTATTAATTAAAATACATCAAATAATATTAGACAAATTATTTATTAAGATCGTCTCATCGTGAGACGGCCAAATATGGGCTTACCCTATATTTAATTTTAGAAAAAGGAAAAAAATAGTTTTTTATTTACTTAATGGATTAAAAAATAAATTGAAATGCGCTGTTTGTATGGACCCGTTTCATGGTTAGACAGTCTCATATAAGATCTACTGATAATATGATGTTAAGGAACCAACTCAACTAACAGCTTAAGCTGATTGTTGAAGCCCTAAGAGAAGTTATATACTCTAATACGCTCCCTCACACGAGAGCCCTTTGGGCTAGAAATGTGGATGCAACACAGGCGCTATACTATAAATGAGAGATGAATGAGATTCGAATCCGTGACTATAAATAAGGGGTGATTGAGATTCGAACCCGTGACCACTTGTTACGTTGGCTTCTGATACCATGTCAAGAACCAATTTAACCAAAAAGTTTAAGCTTATGGTTGAAGCCCAGGAATATGTTATATACTTTAACATGTCACTTTCACACAAGATCCCTTTAAGCTAGAAGTGTGGATACAACATAGGCTCTCCTCATATCTAGTGCAAAATATTTCACTTAAAATGAGCGCCAACATATTAACGGGGAGACACAAGGTGCACACACTTCATCCCAAAACCATATGGCAATGGGAAGAAGGTCTCCAATAACTTATAAAGTGTACACACAATCTTTAATTAGTCGATGTGGGATAAACCATCCCAACATCCCCTCACATGCGAACCCCTGTCAAGTTCTTGCATGTGAGAGTAATCAAATAGAGTAGGAACGCTATTTTTTTCGAACTTACCATTTTTAATATTTTGATCGAACCATCAGTTCTGATATTATGTCAAGAAACCAACTCAACTAACAGCTTAAGCTGATGATTAAACCCCAGAATATTTTATATAAACTAAATCTCTAACATATGATACTATAAACTATATATATCCTTAAAATTTCTAGGGCGATTTTATTAGTAACATCAAAATTATTTAATAATTACTTATTTCAAATAATAATTATTATAGTAATCAAGACCATGCTAAAGTTGGACAAGTATAGATATGTTGACAATGTAACCCAGCGATTGACATTATTGTGAATCCCGACTATTATGCATAATCTAAGCCATCTTTAGCAATCCCTTCTTTTATTATCATCATTTATAAGGTTTTGATGTTGTAAATACCAAATAGAAGTGGAACTCATGTCTTCCCTGTGAAGTTGAAAGTCTGCTTCCAAAATCATGTATGCATTTACTTATACTTCTACAGTTCTACAATAAAATACTAATTTAGTGTTATATATATATATATATATATATATATATATATATATATATATATATATATATATATATATATATGTATATATATATATATAAGTATATATATATATATATATATATATATATATATATATATATATATATATATATATATATATATATATATATATATATATATATATATATATGTATATATATATATATGTATATATGTATATATATATATATATATATATATATATATATATATATATATATATATATATATGAATATATATATATATATATATATATATATATATATATATATATATATATATGAATATATATATATATATATATATATGAATATATATATATATATATATATATATATATATATATATATATATATATATATGTGTGTGTGTGTGTGTGTGTGTGTGTGTGTGTGTATATATATATATATATTTATATATATATATATATATATATATATATATATATATATATATATATATATATATATATATATATATATATATATATATATATATATATATATATATATATATATATATTTATGAACTAAAGTGGGTCTAATGGATCCACAGATCTGGATTCGGATTTTTTTGTCCCGCATCCGATGGGTCCAAAAATATAGGACATAGATTCGTCAAATGGATCCGGGTCGGGTCAAAGATCCTTTGTCATTTCTAATCCGAATTGAAGTTGCACTTGAATTGGATGATAACCGAATACATAAAAACTGAACTCAAACTAAAATCGATTCTTATAACGAACATATAGCCTAAAATAGTGATCGAACGGAGTCATATTCAACCCGAATTTTGCGCAAAACCGAAATCAATCAGCCTAAAATCAAATCAACCCGAACCGATTTTCAATTAAACTTGGCTTTCATTTTGTCTCCAAGCAACGTGGGACAAAATAATAGAACTTAAATTTTGATTTAAAGTTAATAAAATAAAAGTAACAAAGTAATAAACACCCATCGTACATATTTTCGTAAAAAGAATCATCATCATCATCTTACCCAATATTATATCCCACTCATAGAAAAACTAAGGCAGGATCTAGCAACCTAATCAGTTGAACACAACTAGCAACCTAATCAATTGAAAAACAACTAGCAACCTAATCTCGATAGTAACACTAATTAAAATTCTACTTGAAAATAAAGCCCAAACCTTATCTGTGCCAGGTGAAACCAAAGCAACTATTAACCGACAACCAGACGTTCGACTCGAACATCAACCGACATCGAACTGATACAAACCCAATAATATATCTTCAACCAACCCATAACCAAGCAACCCGACTCGAATGTGACCCGCAACAACGAGTATCTGAAAAGTAACCAATTCGAAATATAATCAAACCAGATGACATTTATCTAAAATCGACCCGATAACCCAAATATACAGCCCGCTTATGGTACCTTTTTCCAAAATCTCACCTCATAACTAAATAAGAACGTCTACTCAAATATTACGAGAAAGTGGCAAACAAATCCCACACTTTCGGGCAAACGTGTAATTCAACCCGATAAATTTAAATTGTAGCTTTTTAAGCCTAAATAAACACTTGTTATGTGTAATTTTTCCAAATTTTATACTGACTTTCAAAAGTTTTTTTTTTCAATATTTATCCAAAGCTTCAAAAGCTAGATTTATACATCTATCTGTTGAGTGTTGAAAGTGTTTATATGTATCAAGCATAACTTATTTTAATGTTTAGAAAACAACTATTTATATCGATAAATATTTATAAAGTAGCGATTTAGTCTCGTTAAACCACTAACAACTAATTCAACTTTTATGCCAAACGCACTATATTTTTATCATCTCAAAGATTTGATACTTAGGATTTTTTTCGCCGCAATATAGATGTGTGAATAGCTGTTGGCAGTCTAAGAAATTGTAGGTTGTAGCTATGGGTAATTGTAACTTCACAATTATAGTTAGATAATTAGATGACTAATTGTCTAAATTAAAATTGATAGGTTGATTCTGTTAATTAACAAATATTCTAAAAAATAGCTACATGTATCACTTAATGTTACTTAGCCTATCACTTTACCAAATAGCCAATGTATTTTAATAGTAGCATTTCAACCTCATATAACCATTAACTATTTAAACTGCTACGTCAACACGTAATGATTCATTTCTATGATCTCATAACATTAAAACAAATGCAGGTTAAAAAACTGAATTCCGAGCCGCCGTAAGGCACGTGTGATCGGAGTAGTTGCAATGCAATAAACAAAGACAATAATGTTATAATTGGTGATATGTTATTGATGATATGAATTATGAGGCAGTTGCAAAATGTGACGAAATGAAGCAGCAGGCCATATAAGAATATATCCTTAATTTGTGGTGGAACTTTGAAGTTCAATATTTAGATTAATTTGTATAAGCTCAGCCATTTTGTTTTATTTGCTTGTTTTTTTGCCTTGACTTCTGTGACCAAATTTATAGGCAGTATTAGTTGCCCACATTCATGCTGAGATTTGGGAATTATGCCTTAGTGTTGGTCATTGTTTTTTTGTTGTTTGCTACCTTTAGCCCTCGAGGAAAAAGTTGACATTGTGAACATATAATTTGAATTATGTGATTAGACAAAGTAATTTTTTTTAGACTCCGTTAAGAAAAATGTCATATAGGGAAGAGAAAAGAAAGAATAAATTTTTTTCATAAATGATAGGGAAGAGAAAATTAACATTATTAAAATATTAAAATGAGGATGAATAAGATTATTTTGTCCAAAATTTGTGATGTAAATAGAAAGATTCTTTATAGGAACAACAAATAAAACAACCAATATGGCAAATGAGAACATCTTTAAGGATCGGAGGGAATATAACTATGTGGTAATACCGTTGTTGGAGGAAAGTAGATACCTAGAGTTTGTAAAAGAAGATGATTAAAGGTAATATAATGTTTGTGATTGTTGATGAAATGTTGAATATAAGATCCGTTGATATAGGGGATAAAAGAGGTCTATAAATAATGGTGACCGTTAAAGAGTCATAAGCTTTGGCCTTTCACCTACACATTATAAGTACTCTAAGCCTTTAATCATGTTCTTCATGAATCTAGACTTATACATGTACTTTATTAAATAAACATACTAAGAGTCTTCCACCATACTAGAGATATTATTAACCAACACTCTTCCTTGAGACGTTTGGAATTCATGCCTAGTAAGCCTTTAGGTGTCTTAAATCTTCTCCATCAATCTGATCTCGACCGGCTTAACTTCATTGTTATTTTGAGCTTTTTTGAAAAAATGATACATAACTTTAATACGCTTTCCCTATACCTGACATACTCTTCATTAGCCATATTATTTGATTTACAGCTTGATAAGCTACAATGTATTATGCATCTACTATAGATTGGGTTGAGGTATCTTCTTTTAAGATAACTAGAAAAATACTCAATTTCATAGCATAGAAATGTAGGATAAGGTTCCCTTCATATCATTAGGAGACCTCCACCCAATCATGACATGTGAAACTGAATATCTCTAAGATGAAATTCTTCAATAGACTTTCAGCATATTTCTTTTGGAAAAAGAAGATTCCTCCTTAACTTTGATCAATTTCAATTCTTAGAAAATAATTGAGAAATGCCGGATTAGTCCTTTTAAATTTTCGCATCATTTTCTTCTTGTAAAATACTTTCATGGTTGTTGCATGTGATGATTAGGTCGTACACATACAAGGAAATAATTAAATATCTCCAATTGTATGGTCTTTGCATATAGAGTATGCTCACTAAGACTCTCTATAAACTTTTTCTTAGTGAAGTAATAGTCGGTTTGAGAAACCTAAAAGACAATTTGGGCAAAAGAGGGACATTAAGTAGGTGAAAAAGTGAAATTTAGAAAAAATGATGAGCGACTAGGATAAGAACCTAAAAATGAATCCCTAGGAAAAATTTGAGGTACTTTTATGATTTTTGTACCTATTTGCTTGTCGAGTTTGAGTGTTAGCCAAGTATGGGGGAATCTCATTGCTTGGATCCCGTGGCTACACTGAAATTGGAGTATTTTAGGAAGGGAGTTATAACAATCAATAATTTAGGACCGTTAGAGACCATGTTTAACATTTCTATCATTTGTTCACCTTGAATTTGCTCGAGGGGTACACTTATTCTCATTATTTTATAATGCTCCTAAATGTTGGCCGTATTTAGTGATTGTAGACTTATTTTAGAAGATTTATGCTACTTTATTTATTTTCATTTTTTATGTTTGTTTTGTTGGTTTTGAATTTGCTTGATTGAAGATGTTTAACAAAAAAGGGAAGCAAAAAAGTAAAAAAAAAAAAAAAAGTTTTTGTAATGCATATTTGCAAGACCAATTGGGATGGAAATTACTTAATGTTTCCAATAATATAATGTATGTCTGATTTTGAGACACGAACAAAAAATGACCGCCAATTAAAGTTATCTTTCAAAACCAGTCCATAAAAACGGCCATTAACTCACCCCAGTAAGCAAAGACTCGTTGAAAGAAATGGAATGTCATCACTAACCTAAAATTAATAGTGATTATTTGATAGAGTAAAATATATAAGAAAAAAATTGAATTTTATTATTCAGTGTAAAAATCTTAATTAGAGTAATGAATAAAAAAGTAATGATATGAACATTAACCTAACACATTCAAGACTTCTGACGGACCACACGTAGTCCAAAACAGTTGCATCCAAATTAGGCAAAACATGAAGCTAATACGTTGATTATTGTATTTTAAAATCTTAATCAACATATTAAATGATACTAAACGATAGAAAAGTTTTGTTTTTGTTAAAAGGTTGACAGACTATTTGTTGTACTTTAATTTTGCAAGTAAGATTCCTACCTTTTTCAACTGTTTAAATTATGATTTTATAATCCAACAAACACTTATAAAATTTAATTGGTGCCAATTATGAAAAGTAAAGAATGACAATAACATACATAATAATATAGAGTTGCTCGAAATTAAATTGATTAACAAAAATAAAGTATGATCGAACTTGAAATAACCCATGTTATATAAATCAAATCAAAATTGTTGATATATATACATATATACTTAAGAAATAAGATTAACCTGACCTAAAATATTACATTCGAGACCTGCCCAACACCCAAATGCGCGCCTTTTTATGAATATAACAAGTATAATTGCTTTAATATAAAAAAGTTGGGTAGTACTTATGAATAATAATTATAACCTTTAATTTTCTTACTTTTATAAGTTGATTAAAATGAATTTAAATAAATGAAGTGATTAACAAATATTTTGTCCTATTTAATCTAATCTAATAGTTTAAGTCCCCTAATTTTGAAGTTATTTTCTTAATCAAATTATCACGTATTCTATGACTTGATTATCACGTTAACAATTGACTTCTTCAAACCAGGGTGGCTGCTCCAGTTTCATGTCTGCTTTCGTCATTACTCCTATTTTTTTTTAATCCAGAAGAAACTAACCAATTAGCCATTACGAACCGAGCTTATTTAAGAACTTAATCATACCATTTCAAACTAATATATATATATATATATATATATATATATATATATATATATATATATATATATATATATATATATATATATACTGTCTCATCATGAGACGGATCCATATATACAAGCAGCCTATGATTAAAAATATTTAAAAAAATAATAAAATCTGAGTTCATACTTGTATACAAAGCAATTTTTTTAAAAAAAAGTCTGGGCTGATCAAATTGAAATTGTTTTACGATTAGACGGCCTCAATAAAAAATCATACAATTAACTAAAAGGATTGGAAAATTCCATGTGGCACTCTCACAAAGATTTGCAACATAGAATTATCAAATTGCTTAATTGCTATATTTATTGAATCAAATAAGATAAAGTTGATTTTATGGATATTATTATATTTTATTACTTATATTTTTACTATTGATTATTTGTATATACATAATTAATATAAAACTTACAAAACATGACATTAAAAAATAATAGATTATTTGTATATACATCTTAATATAAAACTTAAAAAATAAGATATTAAAGTTTTTTTAAAAAATTAGTCAGACATGTTGAAATTGTGTTGTATTTTTAAATTAATATTTATATAGTTTTAATAATCTATTTTTTTTGTGTGTTTTAATAGTGTGTTATTAAGCACTCCATTTCCTATGAAATTAATTTCAACTATATATTTCGTGCAAATCAAGAATATGGAGGGAAAATGGTAAATAATAAATACTCCCTTCATCCCACTTATGTTAAGTCTCTAATGTTTTTTACATAATTTATTTTCTCTCCAATTATTATTATTATTATTATTATTATTATATTATTATTATTATTATCAAATATCAATTTTAAAAAAAATACTTAATTTCTCTCTGCAGTAATTGAAAGAATGGAGTAGTATATTTTAAAGGAAAGTGAAAAAATAATACTATTATTAATTTGCTGTAATTATATTGATTATAAAATTTTTAGCGTGTAAATTTTAATTTGATAAACATAATATATAATTGTATTATAGTTAAAAATCATAATACTTTTATATCTTTATTCTAATAATCGTGTATTGCACGAGTTTTAAAACTAGTTAATGTATACATATAAAAGTTTATTTAAGAGCTTATTTAAGAGGTTGTTTTTAATTGACCCAAAATTAAAAGTAGTTAAATTGTTTTGCTTTTTAATTTATAGTTACTATACACTTCGATCATAAAGTACTATAATTCTGATGTATGGCATACGCTAATTTTTAAGTGACGCTAATTTAGTCTAAAAAATGAAAGGATCAAACCGGTTGGATTTAGGTTATGGTAGAATTTGACTCAATTTTGTCGATATTTCAAGGTTAGGTCACGATTTTCCGATAGCGAAGCAATAATTCTGAGGTATGGTGCATTAATTTTCGGTCAGGTTTCGAGTCGGATTAAAATTTGGTGATTTTAGGTGAGACACTTACCACTTGAATCAACCTTAATTTGTAATTTCGGCGAGATTCATAGGTTAATCTAGTAATTGAGGATGTTCCCTTTCATCATTGTGACAGGAGTCGATTTTCAACGTTTGTAATAAGGACTAATTTATGTCTTGTTATAAGGATTTTCCATCGAACCCGATGTTGTGCAGACATCGGAAGCAATTACACCAAATAATAAAAGAAACAATAAAGAAATTCAAGAACAATAAAGAACACACCAAAAAATGTGACATGGTTCATTATCAATACAATAGCTACATGCATCCACAGGCACCGTGAACTTTAAGTTCACTATTGATGAAAAATAAGAACATAATAAGATGAATCTAAGAAAAACCTCTCAATTTGTGGCTCCCAACTGAATTCTCCCTTTTCTCTTTACTTGTTCTCACCGTTTTAAACCCTAACCATAATTGATGAGGGATTTATATAGTAACTCTCATTTGTAAAGAAATTAGATTATAAACAGAACAAGAAAACGGAAAAAAGAAAAAACACGCAAAACCGTTGTCTCGCAAAACGCGACGAATCGTCACCAAAATACAGCGACTCATCGCTCAATTTGTATGCGCACAGAAGCAAGGTTTCGTTGCTAGGCTACTGGATCCTCTTCACTCACGACCACGACTCAATCTTGCCTATTCTTCTTATTTCTTCCTGTGTTCCAGACTAGTTCAAGTCACATAGTACTCTTAGAAGCCTAATTCTAATTGGTAAATGTAATAATAGTATACATAATCTTTCTACTGAAAAATTGTTAAACTTATTATACAATCTCTGCTCCTACCATCTACTGAAATTTTGCATTATACTTCTATTACAGTAGTTGAAGATGGATGATGTACAAACATATTCAAGGAAAACCATGAAAAAAAAAAAAGAAAAATTACATCCAATAATTTAATATTTTTATGATTTTTCTACAATAATCCCACCTATGATTAATCGTGAATAATTCAAATTTTAAAGTGAATTTGCCTAAAGTAAATTCGGTAATCGGATAACTTGCTATAATAAGTTTTATTTTAAAAAAAATAAATTAAAATAAATTGTCGAGAAAACTGTAAAAAAATGTAAGAAAAATTTCTGAGTTTTTTTGTTATTCGAAATTTTTTATGTAAATTTTCCAAATTTTTTTCTAATTTTACATTAACATTTAATTTACTCTTTTGGTAAATTACATATTATAGCAGGTTATCTCGTTTCCTAAGTTTGCTCTAGGTAAATACCTCTAAAGTTTAAATTATTCATGGTTAATCAATAGGTGAGATTATTGTAGGAAAATCAAAAAAAAAAGTTATTCTAGGTAATTTTTCCAAAAAAAACCTACTTGAAATTCAAATAAGTCTTATAAAAAAATCTTACTTAATAGACGAAGTTTAAAATAATAGTTAACGCCTTAAAATAATATGTTATATTCTGATACCAAAATCTTAAACTAATAATTAAATACCATAATATATTATATAATAGGGAAGGTTACCCAACCAGAGCAAGAAAAAGGACATACTCTCAAAAGTGTTGTATCATATATCATCATACTTTCATGACAATAATTTCTCCAATCTTTTTACTTTTATTTAAAAAATTTTCGAAATAAGTGTAATTGAAGAAGAAAAACAAAGGCACAATTACAAATAATGAAAAAAAAAAAACTATACATCAATAGTTTGAGTTGTATCTTGAGCTTGCTGCTGCCGTTGTTCATGTTGAAACCTGTTTTTTTCTCTATTTGCAAACCATTTAAGTGTTCTTTTAGCAATTCTAAACCATTTCTTTCTCCTATTAATTATATCCTCATCTCTAACATAATCATCACTATTAATTATAATCTCAGAATCTGCTAAAAAATTTTGCCTTAATTTATTCTTCATACTCATCAAATCTTTAAATCTTGAAACAGTTATAATCTCTGAAATTGACCTTTTTTCAGTTGGAAGCATACTATTTCTTCTAGAAGCATCCAAATTCATGTTTATTTCCCTCAAATCATCAATACCCATTTCTTCTTTCAATCTAAAATTTGAATTACAACTCTTAATCTCATCAATTTTATGCTCACAAATCCTTTTCCTCTCAATTTCATCCCTTACACTACCTTCATCAAATCCAATGTTCTTTATTGAAAATCGATCACTCGACATCATTCCAAGCATTCTCGAATTCAAAAACATCAAATCCGAAGAGCTAAGATCGCTCCAACGATGCTTAAACACAACATCAGACACAATAATTTGATGATTAAGTCTATGCAAACTTTTTCCATCTTGATCACTTTCAAATTGTGCATACATTTGTTCTTCCCTTTTAGCACTAAAAACCCCCCTAAAACTACTAAATCTCGAAGAACTTTGACTATTAATTTCTCTCTGTAATAAAACCTCGAACTTACCTAGTTGTTCTTCCCTTTTAGCATTAAGAATCCTCCTAAAACTATTAAATTTCGAAGAATTTTGACTGTTAATTTTTTTCTGTAACAAAATCTCGAACTCACCTGATGCACTACCTCCTTCAGAGATTTGTTCTTCCCTTTCAGCACCAAAAATCCCCCTAAAACTATTAAATCTCGATGAACTTTGACTATTAATTTCTCTTTGTAACAAAATCTCGAACTTACCTGATGCACTACCTACATCAGAGTTGACCCTTGTAAGATCATCAATACTCACCTTTTGCCTACATAAAGGGCATGTAGAATGATTCTCAAGCCATTGATCTACACATAGTATATGAAACCCATGTTTACATTTAGGAAGTAATCTTAAAATTTCCATCTCTTCAAATTCAGCTAAGCAAACAGCACATTGTAGGCCTTGTTTGGATCCTTTAAGGGAAGAGAATCTAAAGAAAGGTAAAGCTTCCACAAAAGTTTTATCTAATCCTGAGAATCTTGTGGTGTGTCCAAACATGCCCTCAGAGTTTTCATTCCGGCTAATACTATGGATTGCAGAGGGTTGTGTATGACAATATTTAGCATATATTACAAGAAGTAATGTTAAGGAAAACATGAAGGAAAGAACACCAATTACTACAAATAAGCTTGATTGAAAATTTGATGATGTGGGTGTGTGTTGATTGTATTGAGCATTAGCTAATGGGGTGCTAATTAGTATGATTAGAAGAGGGGTAATCATGATTTGTGTTAATTAGAGGATTATTGATGATAATTAGGTAAATATATCAAAAAATATTCTTGATCATGTAATTCTTGTATATGAAAAATATTCTTGGTTTTATAGGAAAAGGAGGGGGAATTTGTGTGAGGATTTAAATGAGTTGGTCACTATAGATTACATGAAGTCTAGTTTTTCTTGTAGAAGCATTTATATACTCTATCTATGCCAAAAACAAAAATTCAAAAGTATAGATGGGTGAAAAAAAAAGTAATTTAAAAAAAATAATATATTATTATTTCTTCTGTTCCTTATAAATGTTCGTTATTTTAGATTGTTCCATTTGTTGTTATTATAAAAAAATTTTCTATTAGTATTACAAATTTTGGACATAATTAACCTTGTTTATTCTCATGATCCTTATATATTTTTCGCTAACTTAATTTTGCTTATGGTCTCTACATGTTTCCCATTAACGTAATTAAACAAAGTTAATAGTTATGATTCCAGTATTTATTCCATTAACTTTAATTTAATATTTTTTAATACTTTTCATCACTGCTTTTCCTCTATCGACTTTATATAAGATAACATATCTATCATTTAAAAGATTATATTTTTTAATTTCGGTAAAAATTCCTTTTGAGAACAACTTCGAAGAACAAAAAGATTATATTTTATGAGAAAGTTGGACAAATATATGGATGAGATAAATAAATTACTTTGAGTCATGATAAAAAATATGACAAATTGTAACAAAATGAGATTAACTTGATTGGATAGAAAGTATTATACTATAAAAATTGCAGAAAATTAGATGATGAGTGACACCCTTAATTTTCTCCTTTTAATAAGCTTTTTTTGTCAGTTGTTTGGGTGGGTTCTTTAGAAATGCTAACCTATTTACATATAAAAGGAACACTTATTTGTTTAACTTTTTGTATTCGACCACGAATACAGATGATTACAGCACAATACAGTCAATATCTGACGAAAGTTATTGATTAGAAAAATTAATACGATTAATTTGGGTTTGGTCAGAATTAATACAAGCTCTAATAATATTGAAATATATAACATATAACTTAAATGAATGATAAATGAGTTTGGTCAAAATTAATACACCTATTAAAATGTGTATTCGACTTAATTTATATTAGTATTTTAAATTTGCCACTTAATCTTTTCAGACATTAATAAGGTATATATGTGTACTCAGAGACTCTTGATTTCAAATTTCTACATTTTCACCATTAGTGAAGAGAAAAGTAGCAGTTATGACTAGTGTATAGTACTGTTTTGTAAGTTAGAAAATCGTACATTGTCTGATGGGTGACTTGTTCGATCACCCAATCATTGTGGATGAAGTCTCTCATCCATCAAATTTTGTAAAAAAAAAAATTATAATTTTAAGTATATAAACTCTTAAAAAACTTCAAGTCTAGATTAAACATTTAATTTTTTTACACTCATAGATGATTTAAAACACGTGTAAAATACTCAATCAGACTGAAGTCATAAAATAAATTGATCAAATATTTATTTACAACATATATTAATTTGGCTTTATTATGAATTAGGCCTAAAAATATAACACAAATAATGAAGAATAAATAAGATGGGAAAAAAAATATTTGTTTTAGTCCATCCTTGGTTATGCTTCTAATGGCTTATTTAAGAATTTGTGCAAGAAATATTTTGTATTGCGTCAAAACTTAATTAATGGCAAATGTGCAGCTTACTAGAGGTTTGAGACAAGCACACCAAATTTCTAACCATCTTGAACTCATTACTAGCTAATTTCTAGAGGTTTGAAGTCAGAAGTTCGATCTAAATATTTAGTTTTCGAAATACTAAAAGTCATAATCCGGTTTCAAATTAAGTATCCCACTTATTAAACTAAATATTATTTATTACGAATTAAATAATTTAAATTGGATAATTATACATGCTAATAATCTTAAATTAGATAGATATGAATATGAGGGACACTACTCAAATGCCATCTCGGCATCTCTTAGTCATACGTACAAGAAGCCAGAGAAAGAGGCCGCCCATTTTGAAAATGACCACCTAAGAAATTAAATTAACATGTTAATACACAATATTGAGCTTGAGTTGGAGGACTCTCACATTTTGAGAGTAAAGTTGATTGCATTTTTTGGCACTCTCTTTCAAGGGATATGGGTGTAGATTGTCTGTCACCTTTCCTCACTTATATTCTGTTTTAGCGGAATAATGGATTGTTGATGATTATGACTTGTAAAATACTGTTTTGATGAAACAACTTCAAAATAAGAAGTTTATATGTTGATAATTTGTATTAGTTTGATTATTCAACTCAAACATGAAGCATATTCTAAGCTGGAAGTGCGGTAATACGTTGATGGATAGAATCAAGAATCGGGAGTTTAGAGAGAAATTAAGGGTTATCCCTATTTCTGCAAAGATGTGTGAAAATAGATTCAGATGTTTTGGGCACGTGCAGAGAAAGACGTTTGACGCCCTCGTGAGGAGGATCAAAAGCATCATAGTAAAGTGTAAGAGAAGTCAAGAAAAACATAGGAGAATGTTGGAGGAGCAAATAAAAAATAAATTGCATGACTTTCATCTCTCTGAAGACCTAACCAGAGATTGGGGTAGTTGGAGGCACCTTATCCATATCTTAGACTACTGATACTCTTGCACTTACCAATTAGTGTTCTTGTTTTGCCTTTTCCTTTTACCTATATCATTTTTTAATTCATTTTTATATAGTTATTTTTATTTATTTATATGTATTTTTATGATTTTATGAGTATTCATCTGTCGATTTTTGTCGAGTTGAGAGCCTCTTTGGTCGTACTCTTCTATATGGATATCAGTTGCTGTCTTTCGTGGCTTCCCAATCTTCAATCATAATTTACTATGAACGGGATATACTAAGTATAATAATGATAATTTGATTTTTAATGTGTCAAAACATGGAAATAGGGATTATAATTAGAATTTGAATATTCGTTTCAAAAAAGTAAAAATTGAATATAAAAATTAAGGAAATGCGAAGTCATGAGCTAACTACACATAATATTATAGACGATAAATAAAAGTGATGACAACTTAAATTATATGTATTGTGTCGACAACTTTACCGGCACAAGACTAGGCCATTATAAAAAATTGTAATTTATCCCAAATTTTAAGGTGAGCTGTCATTTCATTCCAAATGGAGACTACTTAGTAATAGTAGAAGTATATTATTTGATTGCTTCATTAATTTTATAAACACTTCCACATTATTGTTTTGTTTTAATTTTCACCACAAATTATGAGATCGAATATCACCATCTCAAAGTGACACTTGTGAGGTTGCAATCACTATGACACTTGATTACAAAGTTTAAATACTATTGCCCATAAGTCCCGCTCGCTAAGAATAAGGGCGGATAGTGCAAATAAAGTAAGCCCACAAACAAGGCAGGATTTTAAAATTTTATGCATCACCATTTTAGACATATTATGGGCCCTGGACAAACTGAAAATAATAAACCCTTTGTATAGATGATTGATTCTGAACTTTAGCGAGTGTTGGTAAAATAGTAGAGACGGGTTCTTTGATATAATTATCATTATAAATGTAAACTTATCATATACTTTTTAATTGATAGAACAACTAATTAATAATTGTCGGTTTTTAAGTGTCTACTTCATTAACCCATATTTTAAGATTTTAGGGCCTTTTCTAATTGTTAGCCCTAAACAAATGCTTACCTTTCCTATGGTCAGGAATGACCATGATTTTATGCCTGCACGTAAATTTTTCGAAACAATCCTGGTTCGCTACCCGTCCAAACCACACAAAAGGTTAACAAAGCAATTTTCTTGTTTTCTTGTTTATATGGTAAGATGGCTATAAATGCAGATTAACCTAACTAAAAATAAGAAGCGCACCACAATTTCGTCTCAATGCAGAATATGTACTAAAATTTATTATAAGTTTAACACAACCTAGCAAAAAACTGCAAAAGAATGAAAATCCAACTGAGCTCTAAGTCAATGTCATAACATCTGAAACAGCTAGTTCAGCCTTACCTAATATACAGAGCTGGATGATCGAAATCATACGTTCCGTTATCCAATATAATGCAGCAGACCAGATTCAAGATAACCCTTATAATCAATAATTACTGCCGTGTCCGGACGTGGAGAACCAGTTCCCATAAGTATGGGTTCAGTAGCTGAGGGTTCCCTCGACAAACATCGCCAGCTGACTATATAATCATTTGCACGACAGCTCAGAATCATCTATTTAAAGCCATAATGGTTCGTCTATTTATCGCTTCAGGTGTGATCGACAAGTTAGGTTTTGGCAGACGTTGTAGGGTTGGTGCTTTGCACGGACGCCATGTTGGGCGTGGTGACAGGACTTTGTTCATCTTCTGTAGCATGTCGTATGAATTCTTCAGGAGACATATGGATTCCATGGCAAGCACATACAATCTTTATCTGGGTGGCATTGAATTTATATGTGACACCAGATATCGTCCTACCATTTGGTCCTGGACTTGTCGTAGAAACCCAGGGTAAGTTTGGGAACGACCCGGATCCACCGAAGTTCACCTTTGCGGCAATTCCAGGCCTTATGGCAGGAAATTCCAACGGAAAATTTTGACCTCGTCCCGTTGCATCATCTTCAACTTGAGAGGAGGAGCCTTCTTCAGTTACTAATGTTTGACCTTTTGACTGATCTAATGGGCGCACATCAACTCGTGCAGATTCAGACGAACTGGGGCTAATGACTTGCATCGGAACTGCATTTTAATGGAGTACGTCACAGTTGAACAAAGCAACAAGTCAATAACAATAAAACAGCTAATTAGTAATGCACCTACATTTATAATCTGTATTTTTATATGCAATCCTGCCCAAAAATTTATGCAAAAGCTATGTTACTTGGACTCGAGTACTGATGTTGGATATGGTACGTGTTCAAGTGTCGGATACGTCTAAATATTCAACTTTACGCCTAAAATGAAGAGTCTAAGTGTCATATCAATGTCCGAGCATCAAGGATCGGATACGGGTACGTGAAGCAAAATGAAGACTCCGAGTAACATAGTGTAAAAGTAACCAATTTGGCATCTAACTATCACATTGTTAACAAACCTAACTAAGCTGAAATTAAACATGGAGTAAGGTAGCGTTATTCTACATAAATTGACTCAAACAGGAAATAGACAAATAGGGCTTTCTCCGTTCGGAAAGGTTTGGCTCACAACTCGACTTGACTAAGGTACCGAGCTATAGCTCAGTGAAATCCTACGTTACACGATTCTTATATCTAATATTTAATTCTTTGCTAATAGTTTGTGCACATCATGTTTTTTATAAAGTTTCTATTATTACTCTTAAATCATAAATACCAACTCTAACTGTTTTATTTAAGTTTGTTCATGAATTTAGTGAATCTCAACATGGCTTATTAAAAAAGCCAAGCTCAGCATTTCGGTTTGAGCATACATGAGCAGCTCACAATCTTCCCTATAGACCACATAGAGGATCAAAGGGATCAACTATGATAATTTACTACACTGCTTTCTTATTCCCTCGTCTACACCCCTGTTTGAAAAATAAATTTCACTAACACTATGTCTGGATAACAATTTTGGAGACAAAGGAAAGGGAGAGAAGGGGAAGGGAGGGAAGGGAAAGGAAGGGAAGAGAAATAAAAGGAAAATAGCTCTTGTTTGTATAGGAGGAAATGGAAGGAAAAGGAAGTGAATTAGGACTTTTCCCTTCAAATCTTTTCAACTTTAGAGATATTAGAACCTTAACAAAAAAAATCATTAAATCCTTCCAATTCCCTCCCCTCTAAATCTCTTCCCTCCCATTTTTCTATCCAAACAAGGGATCCTTCCTCCCTTCAAATCCCTCTCCATCTTTTCCTTCCATTTCCATCCATCCAAACACACCCTAAAACTTGAGAAACTGTAGAATCATTTGCTGTATTGTTTCACATAAACTACTGTGATGCATCACATCTGAGAGGTAGTATAGAGATAATATCTAATGAATTAGTTAGCTTGGGAAAATAAGTTTGTGGTGGAAAGTAGTATCAGCAGAGAGAACCAGAAAAGATAACAGAGAATTAGTAACTCATCCAAAGTGTACAAATTTCTAGTATCTGTTTTTTTTACCTACTCTATATATACTACTTTCCACCACTAACTTTCTTCCAAGCTAACTAAATAACTAAATAATCCCTATAATACCCCACATATGTGATGCAATACAACCAATCCACAATCCTACGTGGACCTCCGTTTGAAAAACTACCCACTGGAAACGAGGGGGAAACAGAGAGCAACTCCTTGGAATGCACATCCCAATGAGTACTGTTGATGAACATAACACCCCGGTGGTCTATACTTAACTTATAGTTCATTAACAAAATCTACCAACTAAATGAACTGACCCATTCAAGTTCGACTATCTAATTTTGCACCTATCCTGTGCTCTCAAGTCTCATTTTTCCCTAGTTTATAGAGTCAGTCTGTTGACAACTGGCTGCTTGAAACTGAGACTAAGAGTACCACCGTACCATCATACCCTTACGGTTTCATTGTCTCAGTCTATCAAGGGCTTTTCTGGGCAGCCAGTTTATAACCCAATCCTCAGCCTTGTCTCTGTCACCCGCCCTCTATCTCCCTGTCTATCTCGTATTGTCAGATGTCAGCAACTTATTGTGGCTGCTGCCACTAGTCCACTACACCATCCACTCCTTCAACTCAGCTACCTTCTCTTTTCCTCCACACAAAATTTTTTCCCTTCTATGTGTTGGTAGGACATTCTACCTGTAGTCTGAATATGCAAAATATTTTCTCCTTCTCTTAGTGCATGGTAGAACATTCTATGTGCCTTCTGAACTCTGAATATAATTTTTTCACAAGTAATCAAAGAAAAAAATACATTGGTCGTGGTCTAGGTGGGGGAGGTACCATTGCAGGGACAGTGAAGAATGCATTTTCCAGGCCGAGTGATGATTTCAAATGGTCCTTCAAACAAATTCAAGATAGCAATGGTACAGCATACAATTTATTTGCTTTTCACCATATGGAAATAGTTGCAGCAGCTTTAGCAGCACTATATCCCTTAATACTTATCATCAGTCACCATAGCGCAGTGGTGATGTAGCAGCTGACGTCACTAGTTGGTTTTTCTAAAAAAAAATCTTTCATTGAGGGCGCTGTCATTAGGGGGATAGGACATGCTTGTGTTGCCTTAGTTTGTGGAGGTAGCAGTGATGTTCAATTTGGGAGCAAGGGGCTAAATTAACAATATTGAATGAATCTGTGAACGAGCAACACCAAGTAGATGGAATATTGCTCAGAGATGGATCAATTTAAATGCTTAGATGATATGGTTAGTTTTGGGGGAAAAGGCTGCAATAAAAGATCATTTTGGACTGAAAAACATAAATAACATTCATAACTAACCAAAAATTAACAGAAGTCCCTTGCATATACAATTGCATGCAATCCATTGATTGATATAAAACAAAACATGTTCATCATGACTGAGTTCATACCTTAATTTAAAAAGTGTGAGGCGCACCAAGGCGCAAAAGGTCCTTAAAGCCTATGCACAAAGCACAGGACGAAGGCGCGAGCATTTTGTAATTTGTAAGCGAGACATACGTTTTCGTTAAAGCTTAAAAATCAATTTTAAAACATAATACTTCAAACAATATGATATTCATATTTTAGTATCAACAAAGTTGAAAAACATTCATTATCCTTGCGTTAAACACCATTTTAGCACAAAACCATCATAATGAGAAAATGAAGAATTCCCAAAATTAATTTTTTCTTCGCATGCCTTTTGTTTTTCTTAAAGAAGCAACAGTTTGTCGAACTTTATATTAAAGTAAATTTAGGTTCCTAGTATTATTTAATTTTTATTTAAACAAGCACAAGTAAATTACTCAGCCCAACAAGGAGGTGCACTAGGCGTGAAGCGCGTTGAGGCGCCCAAGGCGCACGCCTCTTGTAGTGGGTTTTGCCTCACCTAGGTTGAGACGCATAAGGCGCGCTTTTATGACATTCATACTATAAGAGATAAGTAAAAATATAATATATAAGAGCATTCACCTGAAGTTGTTATGGATCTAACACCATAAGGAGAGGGATGAGCTTGATGATGGCCACCCATTCTCCATGAGTTATCCTTACCATCCAGCACCGGAAGCTGGACAGAAGAGAATCCCAACGACATTGGCACACTCCCTGGAACAGCAGCATGTAGTCTAGGACGCATCCCATTCGTAGAAGTGACGCCCTGCATCATCCCAGACAATGGATACCTTAGCATATTAGGCATAGAAGGATCTTTGATTATAATAGAGTAAGGGACACTCACAGCATTCACTGATTGCAAAGAGAAGGAAGGAGCACCGCTATTGGTTTTACCACAATGTTCTTTAGGAACCTGAGACGAGCTACCACTTCCACCAGGGGTTCTAGGTCCATCTTCATGGTGAGAAACCAATCTAGACGATGCGCCCTCAGCCTCAGATTCGGCCACATCTTCATTATCAGCTGTCGAACCTTCGTCTGTTGTAATTGATATATGAGACTTATTTCCCACTTCCTGTAACTCAGAATCTTGGAAACTGGATTCATGTTTCTTTTGGTTATTCATTTCTTCAAATTGACATTTACGCTTGTGTTCACTATTTCTTGCCTCATCTCCAGAAGCAGACGGCTGCAGATTACTAAAGAAAGTCTCCTGAGACTTTGAAGCATCGTTTCTCTGAAGAGATTGCGGAACACCAGCACTGAGAAAATTTTTGAAATCATTCAGAACTTTATTGGTTCTCTCATCAGTAGCTGTCCTACCATCACCTGAGTTGCCACTCTTATCTTTCGAAGAGGACGATGAACCACCACATGCCAATCCCAAGCTGAGTTCAAGCCCTTTCCCATCATCCATTCTAGAGATCTGCACGCATCAAATGTAACCAATTTAACGCCTATTGTTGCCTTCATTATTAAAAGCAAAACCATACCATGATAGTATTTGCCTAGATAAGTAAAGGGTTACATAATCAAAATGAACATAAAAAATGGTTTATCAATATAATCTTATGAGCTAGAGACACTATAGTTACTTTGCAGCAACATTCATCAAACAAAACTTTGTATTTCTACGCTACCAACTACAGGACAACGCTAAAACTTTAATGGGCTCTACAAACCCATTAATTGGTGTAAGTGTGTAACCGAAACCATAGTACTACCCTAAAAATTACATTTCTTGCAATCACTTCAGTTTGCTATAAGCAAACTAGAAACAAAATAGGACTCACGGCTGCGTTGTAAAGGTTTTCAAAAACAACGAACCGATATGTCTCCGTGTTGTAAGAGTGTAAAAAAAATCGCGTATTGGGTCGTATCAAGGGATATCTTGATACTTAGGCATTATAATAATCAATTCTGATACTGTATCACCGTTTCGTTACCGCATTCGCAACCATTACTGCATTTTTACTCTATGCTAGCACCTCAAATCAACTTGAGGAATTTAAACGAGTTGTCCACTAATTGTTGACTACCTAACAAGCAACCAAAAATCCTTTCTTTTTGACATGTTTTGGTAAAACAAGCAAGTGACTATCCAGCTAAATACTACTCCTACAGTCCTAAACTAAGAAAATAACAATTGTGGCTAAGAAAACAATATCTTCCAACTGTAATAATACTCTAAGATGAACAGCAAAAACTCCAAAAATATAGTAATTAAAACAACTTTCAGCAATAATAAGTGCTACCAATACCCAAATCAGACAGATTCCAAACACTAATGATAATGAAAACTTTAATTGCTAATAATCAATCATAAAACACAAGGAAACAAAACACAAAATCCGATCTACCCACCTATAAACCATGCTAATAATACAAGAACAAGTCAACAAAATTGAACCAAATACCCAAAAACAAAAGAACCCATTTCAATTAGTTCATCATTACACAAAACCCACAAATTGAAATTGGTCAAAGACCTCAAAAACATACAATCAGATTCCAAGAACAGCAAAAACACTGAAAAGTTTCGTCAAAAAACATAATTTTAAAAGCAATGAAAAAAGTACCTGATATTGTAGCCCCGTCTGAAGAAGAAAAAGGGATTAAAGAGGAAGAAAAAATGAGAGAAGAATAAATAGGAATTAGAGAAACCAATTATAGACTTTATTGAGATAGAAAAACATATGAAGAAAGTAAAGGACACAATAGAATAAAAATAAAATTGGAGGGGGAAATTTACAGAGAAAATGGTGGTTAATTAAGATTGGATCAATTACTGTTGGATGGTATTGTTATTGTACACGTGATAATTATAGTATTTTAATTGAAAATGCAAAAAAAGCGTGATGTTTGATGAATTCATTGATGTTTGGTAAAGTCTTTACGGCTCTCCACTCGTGCTATTTCCTTCAAACCAATCATCTCTTTTGCAACACCACAATTATTTTTAAGAAAATTTGTATATTAAATCATCTCTATTATATATTAAAAATTTTATATTTATTTTTTTGACAGCACTCTTTACTATTTTTTAATCGCTACTGTAAATCAAACTAACTATTACACTCAGTTTTTCTTTCAGCTTATGCTTCTTCGATAGTCTATTCTTAATCCTCTTTGGTGGTAGGTAACTTTGGTAAACATTTAAACTTAAAATGCGACAAAGAGTGTTGTCAGCTTAAAGTATACAAAGGTTGGACTATATATAAATAATCAATAGTAGTAGATACTGTGGAATAAATATGCTTCAAAGTTAGGTGTTGACTTTTCCTTTATTTTAGGAATAAGTGTAGTGCATATTAGTAGTGGTTTGTTAAGTCCTTAAATTATTGTTTAGTTAGAGAACATAGGTCAGTGGGATATGCTCCACTTTCGTTTTCCTATTTTTAGTTGTTTTCAGTTATTGTAATGCCTATTTAATGGCCTTTAGTTTTCACTTAAAAATGCAGCAACTTTTACTTTCTTCTCAAAACTTATCTTAGTATCAGAGCTTCCTTTGGGGAGGAAAAAACAAAAAGCACCGCAGCCTTTTTTTCTTTTTTTCCTTCTCAAATATAGGAAAACCGAGTTCACTATTATACCTGGGCGCAAGAAAGAGTAAAGTAAGAGAAAGAAAACCAAAGTGCACAGCAACACTTGTTTCGATTCAGAGCAATTCAATTTGAGTGAAACACAGTGAGCAATTTCCACAAAATTGAGTGCAAGTATGGCAGCAAATGGAGCCTCTACAAGTGCTCAAACCTTAATTCCTATGTTTGATGGGCAAAAATATGAGTTTTGATCCATTAAAATGAAAACTCTTTTCAAATCTCAAGATTTGTGGGAGATTGTTGAGGATGGAATTAATGAGAAGGAAAGAGATAAATCAAAAATGAAGGAACACATGAAGAAAGATGCAAGAGCCTTGTGTTTCCTCCAACAATCATTGAGTGAGTCCCTCTTTTCAAGAATTGCATCAGCAGATACCTCTAAGGAGGCATAGCAGACTCTCAAAACAGAATTTCAAGGGTCATAAAAGGTAATTGCTGTTAAACTCCAATTTCTGCGTAGTGAATTTAGCAATTTGAGCATGGAAAAAAAAAAAGAAACTGTGCAAGATTATTTGTCCAGGGCTAGTTCAATTGTTAATAAAATGAAGTCCTATGGAGAAAAAATTTCTGATCAAACTGTTGTTGAGAAAATATTGAGGACTCTCACTGAAAAATTTGAACATGTAGTCTCTGCTATCTTAGAAGCCCATGATATGTCCAACTATTCCTTTGATGAATTAATGAGTTCCTTGCAAACTCATGAAGAACGCTTGAATCGAAAGCAAGAAAAAGAGGAAGAAAAGGCTTTCCAAGTGAAGGGGGAAGTTTCTAAGGAGAAAACAGAATTCTCACATGGTCGAGGGAATGGTAGAGGTGGATATCGTGGTCGTGGTCGTGGTGGTCGCTTTGGTGGTAGAGGTCGTGGTCGAAGTTCGGAGCAAAGAAGCTTCAACCAAAAGAGTTCTATTCAATGCTACCACTGCAAAAAGTTTGGCCATAAAGAATCTGAGTGTTGGGCAAAGTCAAGGGGTGAATCCAAAAGGGCGAATTTTGTTGAGAAAGATGATGTAGAGGAAACTTTGTTCATGGCACATTTTCTAGAGAAAGAGGCAATTCATGATGTGTGGTTCGTCGATAGTGGGTGTTCCAATCACATGTGTAATGATCAGTCGATGTTTGAAGAGTTAGATACCAATCAGAAATCAGAGGTTCGTCTTGGTGACAACAAGAAGGTGCAAGTTGATGGTAAAAGTACAATTGCTATTTGCACTAGCAATGGTAAAAAGAAAGTTTTACATGATGTTCTCTTTGTTCCTAGTTTAGCTCATAATCTGTTAAGTGTGGGACAATTAATGAGTAGTGGATTAGTTATTGTTTTTGATGATGATTGTTGTGTCATCCATGATAAGAAGTCAGGTCAAAACATTGTTAATATTGGCATGACCAAAAACAGAATGTTCCCACTTAACATTTCTAGTGTTAAAAGACAAGCTTTTATTTCCAAAGAATGTAGTGAGTCTGATATATGGCATTTGCGTTATGGTCACTTGCATCTTAATGGTCTGAAATCGTTAAAACAGAAAGATATGGTTATGGGACTGCCCAGTATAGATACACTTGAATTCTGTGAGGGATGTATCTTAGGCAAGCACAGTCAAAAGCCATTTTCAGTAGGGAAGTCATGGAGAGCTTCTCAATGTCTTGAGCTAGTGCATGCTGATCTGTGTGGGCAATGAAGACTAAGTCTTTGAATGGAAGTCGTTATTTTCTGATGTTTATGGATGACTTTTCAAGAATGAGTTGGGTATATTTTTTGAACCTGAAATCTCAAGCTCTTGACATGTTTAAGAAGTTTAAAGCCTATGTTGAAAAGCAATCGGGTTATGTTCTAAAGAAGCTGCGGACTGATAATGGAGGTGAATTTTGCTTCAATGATTTTAATGCCTTTTGTGAGGTATTTGGTATCTACAAGCAACTCACAGCACCGTACACATCAGAACAGAACGGTGTTGGTGAACAGAAGAATCGAACTGTGGTGGAGATGGCTAGAAGCATGTTAAAGGCAAGAAACCTTCCAAATCAATTCTGGGCAGAAGCAGTTTCAACCGCAGTGTATCTCCGCAACATTTCTCCAACAAAAGCAGTTCTGAATTTCATACCTTTTGAAGTTTGGAATGGTGTAAAGCCCTCGGTAAGCCACTTAAAAGTTTTTGGTTGTATTTCCTATGCTTTGATTAAATCTTCTCGTCATAAACTTGAAGAAAAATCAGAAAAATGTGTATTTGTTGGTTATAGTTTACAATCCAAAGCTTATAGGTTATATAATCCAATTAGTGGAAAAATTATTATTAGTAGAGATGTGTTGTTTAATGAGGCAGCAAGCTGGTCATGGAGCGCGAACGATGAAGGAAACCTTGTTCCGTTTATGGAAAAGTATAAGGTCCCTGGTTTAGAAGATGCAGTAGCACATACTCCATCCAACTCGTCACCCCCATCACCAATTCAGATCAGCACACCAACAGCAAGCTCACCAACTTCAGCAAGTTCATTGTCTTCCAGTGAAAGACCTCCAAAAAGGTTTCGATCACTGAAGGAAATATATGAAACCTGTGATTTTGCTCTCTCTGTTTCAGATCCTCTTTTTTATGGTGAAGCTGTCCAACCACAAGTATGGCAGAGTGCAATGACAGAAGAAATGGACTGCATAGAAAAGAACAATACTTGGGAGTTAGTTGATCTTCCGGTCGGGAAAAATGCAATCGGGTTGAAGTGGGTGTTTCGCACAAAGTACCATGCTCATGGAAGTGTCCAAAAGTACAAAGCTCGGTTGGTGGCTAAAGGTTATGCACAAGAGCAAGGTGTGGACTATGACGAGACTTTATCTCCCGTGGCTCGATTTGAAACGGTGAGAACATTTCTTGCTTTAGCTGCTCCACTTGGCTGGTCTGTTTTTCAATTTGATGTAAAATCAACCTTTCTTAATGGAGACTTGAATGAGGAAGTTTTTGTGGAACAACCGGAAGGCTTTGTTGTTCATGGTGAGGAGAACAAAGTCTATCGGTTGAGAAAGGCATTATATGGCTTTAAGCAAGCCCCGTGTGCATGGTATAATAAGATTGATTCTTATTTGATTGAAAATGATTTTGAGAGGAGTGAGAATGAGCCTACTCATTACCTTAAGAAGCAGGGGAAGAGTGATTTTTTGGTGGTCTGCTTATATGTTGATGATATGACATACATGGGGTCTTGTGAGTCAATTGTTGCTGATTTTAAGTCTTGTATGATGAAGAAATTTGAGATGTCAGATTTGGAATTATTGCATTATTTTCTTGGGTTAGAAGTGAAACAAGCAGCTAATGGTATTTTTATATCTCAAAGGAAATTTGCTACTGATCTTGTCAAAAAGTTCAATTTGTCAGGGTGCAAATCAGCTTGTACTCCAATGAATATTAGTGAGAAGTTGTCAGCAAATGATGGTTCAGGAGCAGCGAATGCAAAGCACTATAGAAGTATGGTGGGTGGTTTGAATTATCTCTCACATACTAGGCCTGATATAGCGTTCTCAATTGGTGTTGTTTCAAGGTTTATGCATAATCCTACAAAGCATCACCTTGGAGCCGTGAAGAGGATATTGCAATATGTTGCTGGTACTTCGGATTAGGGGATTTGGTACAGCAAAGTTCAAGACTTGAGGTTAGTTGGTTATTGTGATAGTGATTGGGCCGGTTCTGTTGATGACAGAAAAAGTACATCCGGGTATGTTTTCACTCTTGGTTCTGGTGTGATTTCTTGGTCCTCTAAAAAGCAAAGTACAGTGGCTTTGTCATCGTCCGAAGCTGAGTATTCTGCAATTACTTCAGCAGCTTGCCAAGCAATTTGGCTTAGAAGGTTGTTAGCTGACTTCCTTCAAAAGCAAGAGCATGCTACTGAGTTGTATTTTGACAATATGTCAGCAATTACTCTCACAAAGAATGATGTTTTTCACAGCCGCACTAAACATATTGATATACGTCATCACTTTATTCGTGACTTAGTAGCTAAGGGAGATATTGTTGTGAAGTTTTGCAACACAAATCAGCAAGTAGCTGATGTTCTGACAAAATCACTTGCATCAGGAAAACAAGAGTATTTCAGTATGAAGATGAGAGTGTGCAACTTTGAATCAAGGGGGTATGTGGGATAAATATGCTTCAAAGTTAGGTGTTGACTTTTCCTTTATTTTAGTAAATAAGTGTAGTGCATATTAGTAGTGGTTTGTTAAGTCCTTAAATTATTGTTTAGTTAGAGAACATGGGTCAGTGGGATATGCTCCACTTTCGTTTTCCTATAATTAGTTGTTTTCAGTTATTGTAATGCCTATTTAATGGCCTTTAGTTTTCACTTAAAATGCAGCAACTTTTACTTTCTCCTCAAAACTTATCTGATACTGGTTTAGAAATTCGTGCAAGCACGGAGTTTAGTATAAATACATATATAAATTAATAAACTTTTCAATGGATATTGTCATGCTCTAAGAATTTGTCATTTGCTATTTTTCAGCTCTTTTTATTAATATTCATGGTCATGATGATAATTTAAATTAATATACTTTTCAAAAATAATTTCTTACTTAAAATAATTTTTGTCTAAAATAATTAATCATTCTTATTTAGATGTAAAGAATGAATGTAAAAATATATTTAAATACTTACTTAATTTAGCTTTAAATTCATTTACAAAAATAAATTATTGTCATGCACACAATCAATTATAATCCTATTAAACTAATACTTTTATATTTGGCAAAACTCTAATAAGTATCATGTGTTATTTTCCAATTCTTTTATTAATATTTATAATCATTCAAAATAGATTAGACAATAGATATAAAAATTTATGACAATTTTCTTTTTTTAAAGAGTGTAGGCTAAAGGAAGGCCACTAACTTATAATCAAAGTTAAGGCCTTTTAAAAAAAAATAATATTTGCCTTCTGATTGAAACACAATTAGATTCTCAACAATATGAATATTAAGTTCTCCTATAATTTAATGAATAAAATAAAAATTGATACAAAGTTTTAATAATTACTGATTTTGTATTTTTTTCAATGTTTTTAATTTTTATAGTCACTTAATGTTTGTAATTACAAATTAGTACGCTCTGTGTCCATAGAAATGCATCTAATAGAAATAAAGTATTATGAGCTTTGTTTTATTTTCCTTATTTAATATAATTATTATTATATGATTAAGAGAAACTAAATTATGCAGAAGATATTAAAAGAAAATTCGACATTAAATATAAATTGATTCAAGTGGAGAGTCCACTACAATAACTTATCTTTTGAGTTATAATCCATTGCTTTTCTTTGTTTGTTTACAATGCTAACATCCTCTATATATAAAACGTTTGGAAAGCTACAATACTGTTCATGGAATTGCGATGAACAGTGAAAACACTGTTGGTGCTCTTTTTCTCTGCGTTCCCATTTTCTTGTCTCTTTGTACTCCTCTTTCTTTTCTCCTCCAAACGTTTCTGGTTTTGAAAACGCAATGGGAAGGTTTCCATTAAATTACATTATCCTTCTTGTTCATTTTCTTCAATATTTTGGTTTCTGGTTGCGAAAATATGATGGCAAAACAAAGCAATTGAAGGTTCATGGTAAGGTTTTGATTTAATTTCATTTTAGTTTCGATTTTACTGATTGAAGATTCGGTTTCTGCTTTTTGGAATGAATTGTTGCTTTTCATTTTTAGTTTGGATCTTCATTTGATTTTCTTGATTTTCATTTTCATTTTCATTTTAGGTTTCATTTTCATTGTCATCTGCTTTTTGCTTTTTCGTTTTGATTCCTTAAATTCATCTGAGGTACCTCTGTTAAAGAAGATATTGTATGAATGCGTATGAATTGTGGATGAAACATGAGGCTATGTATGAGAGGAAGAATGTCTTAAGTAAAGCGTCATTGATGAGAAAATTGATAAAGTTAAAATTTCATTATGGTAATAGTATGATAGTACATTTGAATGAATTTCAAGGTTTAATAAATCAGTTGTCTGCAGCGAAAATGTCTTTAGATGAAGGGTTGCACGCACTCTTGCTACTTTCCTCATTGTAAGAGAGTTGGGACACACTATTTGTATCACTTAGCAATTCTGCTCCTTATGGTAAGTTGACAATGGATAGTGTCAAAGTTAGTCTATTAAATAAAGAGACTAGGAGAAAGGAGATGGGTTCCTCAAATCATTTTGAAGCTCATTATGTTGCACAAGATTCTAATAGGGGGAGAAGCAAAAGTCGAGCTTCTCGAGGTAGAGACAATTTCAAAGACAAGTCTAAATCCAAGAGTAGAATTATTTGTCATTACTGCGACAAACCGGGTCATATTAAGAGGTTCTACAGATAGATGAAAAGAGACAAGTCAAAAGAAAGAACAGGTGATTCCTCTGAGACGAAGTCTAAAGAGAAAAATACTACAGCTCTAGTAATTAGGGATGATGATTTGCTCTTCATTGGCATCATTGGTGATGGGAAAAACATTATTTACTTAGAGAGTTCCACCGGTTGTAAGCTGATTTTGAGAAATGTCAGACACATTCCTGATATCAGATTGAATCTCATTTCTATATGTAACCTTGATGAAAAGGGTTACTTTAGCCACTTCAATGATGGTAAGTGAAAGCTCTGCAAGGGGAATCTTATAGCGACCTGAGGTAAGAAGCAATGTTCACTTTATATGATGCAAGCTAAGGTTTGCGTGGGTGAAGTAAATGTTGCAGATGAATGTTCTAGTGAGTTATGGCATAATAGACTTGGCCATATGAGTGAAAAATGTATGCAGATGCTCTCTAAGAAGCAATATCTCCCTAATGTCTCAGGTATGTCTCTTAAATCCTGTGTTGATTGTTTAGTAGGTAAACAACATAGGGTTGCTTTTAATTCTCGCCCCCCATATAGGAGAGTATGCTCTTGATCTTGTCCACACTGATGTATGTTCTATGGATGCTAAATCCCTTAGTGGTGCTCTTTATTTTGTTTCTTTTATTGATGATTATTCTAGAAAAGTGTGGGTTACTGTTTTGAAAACCAAGGATTGGGTACTTTCTGCTTTCAAGGAATTTCAGGGTAGAGTTGAGCGAGAAATAGGTAGAAAATTAAAGGTTGTTAGAGCTGATAATGGTGGTGAGTATAGAGGCCTGTTTGAAAGCTACTACAAGAGTTAAGGCATCAAGCTTGAGAAAACAATTCTAAAGACAACTCAATTGAACGGTGTTGCAGAGAGGATGAACTAAACAATTGAAGAAAGAATCTGATGTATAATCTCTCATGCAAAGTTATCTAAGTCTTTCTGCGTAGATGCATTGGTTACAGTTGTGTACTTGATTAATCTTTCACCTTCAAATCCTCTTGATGGTGATGTTCCTCAGAAAGTTTGGACCGGTAAAGATGTCTCCTACACGCACTTGAGGGTATTTGGATGTCGTTCTTTTGTTCACATTCCTAGAGATGAGAGATCCAAGTTAGATAAGAAGACAAAACAGTGTATATTTTTAGGGTACTATAAAGATGCTCTTGGGTACAAGTTTTGGAATCCAGTAAACAAAAAAGTTTTCAGAAGCAGAGATGTTGTGTTCTTTGAAGATCAGACTATTAAAGATATTGAAAAGCCAAAGCAACAAACATCCTCTCATACTCCAATCACTTTTGATCCAGTCTTACCACAGATGACTCTTCGAGTTGAAGAGAGATATATTGAACATGATGATAGCAATGTTGGTGATGATGGTCATGATGATCAACCTGAGGTTGAGCCACTAGTTGTTGAACCGCAACCACAACCTGATAATGTGACAAGATCTACTAGAGGATGACATGCTTATCCTACTACAGAGTTTGTGTTACTAACTGATGAGGAAAGCCACAAGATTTTCAGGAGGCCATGTCACATGAGAAAAGTAAGGAGTGGTGCAATGTCATGCAAGATGAGATGAATTCCTTGCATGAGAATCACACTTATGATCTGGTAAAGTTTCCTAACAGCAAATGAGCACTCAAGAATAAGTGGGTGTTTAAGTTGAAGCCTGGAGAAGATGGTCAACCACCTAGGTTCAAGGCTAGGATTGTCGTGCAAGGCTATGAGCAGAAGAAAGGGGTTGATTTTGGTGAGATTTTCTCTTCAGGGGTGAAGGTGTCTTTTATCAGAGTTATACTTGGTTTGGCTGCCAACATGAATTTGGATATTGAGCAACTTGATGTGAAGACTGCTTTCCTCCATGGTGACAGAGAAGGCTTCGAGGTCAAAGGAAAGGAGAAACTTGTGTGTCGCTTAAAGAAGAGTATGTATGGTCTTAAGCAGACACCTCGACAATGGTACAAGAAATTTGAGTCATTCATGGTTGATAATGACTTCCACAAGACATATGCCGATCATTACGTGTTTGTGAATAATTTTGCTGAAGGTGATTTTCTCATTCTCTTGTTATATGTTGATGATATGTTGATTGTTGGTCGTGATTCCAGCAAGATTGCCAACTTGAAGGCTAGTTTGAGCAAGTCCTTTGCTGTAAAGGACCTTGGCCCTACGAAGCAAATTCTAGACATGCGTATTTCTTGTGATAGAAAAAATAAGAAATTGTGGATATCACAAGAGAAATACATTGAAAAGGTGCTGAAAAAGTTCAATTTGAACCATGCTAAGCCTATGAGTTCTCCACTGCCAGTGCATATGAAATTGAGTTCCGAACAATGTCCTACAACAGATGAAGATATGAAGACGATGAAAAATGTGCCTTATTCATCCGCCGTAGGTAGTTTAATGCATATCATGATATGTACTAGGCCGGATATAGCTCATGTTGTTGGGTTAGTTAGCATGTTTATGTCTAATCTTGGAAGGAGCATTGGGCAGCAGTTAAGTGGATTCTAAGGTATCTCAAGGGTACTTCTAGAGTTATTTTATGTTTTGGTCCTGTTGATCATATGTTAAATGGTTTCACAGATGTTGATATATTAGGTGATATTGATTCTAGTAAGTCTACTTCTGGTTACTTGATGACGTTTGCAGGGGGAGTTGTTTCTTGGCAATCTAAATTGTAAAAATGTGTTGCTCTATCAACTACTGAGTCGGAGTATGTGGCAGCTGTTGAAGCTGGTAAAGAGTTAGTGTGGATGAGGGACTTCCTTGAGGAGTTGGTCTTGGAGCAAGACAATTATTTGTTACACTGTGATTGTCAGAGTGTCATTCACCTTGCTAAGAATGCTTCCTATCATGGTTGAACGAAACATATACGGAAGAGGTATCATTGGATTCGAGATCAGATAGAAGAAAAAAGTTTTGAGCTTGTGAAGATCGGTACTCATGAAAATGGATCGGATATGTTGACTAAGATCTTGCCAAGGGACAAGTTACAGGTGTTTCGTTTGAAAGCAAGGCTTGTCATACCCCCCAAGTTGAAGTGAGGGGGAGATTTGTTGGGTTATTCCCTCCCACTTGGAGGAAGAGCCCAATTGGCATTTTAAGATGGGCTTAATTTTATATTAGTAATGAGCTAATATAATTATTATAATAAGTAATTAAAAAAAAAGAAAATGGGAACAAAACGATATAAAAGGCAGCAACATTTTGGGGTTTGGCATTATTAACACACACACAAAACACAAACAAAAGGAGAAAAAGAGAGGCGGCAGCGAACAGTGGCAACGTAACATTTTTGGTTATTGCGTGGGTCGATCCGATCGAATTTTGTATCTTTAAATACTTTTGTATCTTTAAATACTTTTGTATCTTTAATAATTTTGTATCTTTAAATACTTAAAATGTATTGCGTGATTTAATATTAAGGCTTCTAATTTTTTTAGGGCGCTTTGTACGGTCGAACAAGTTGAACATGCTCAAAATCTCCCCTGAATTGATTATTTATTCAATTTAATCATACAATTATTATGTTGTTATAAACAGTTTATATGGATTGTTTCAGTTTATTGGAAATATTATAATTTGATAACGATAATATATAATTGTATATTTTTTAAATATTTATATTTATACATACTTACAAATCTCGTGCATTGCACGAATTTTATTACTAATTGATTTAGTTGATTATAATTAGGTTATATTGAAATATGGATCAAGATTGATGTAAAATACTCGATTATGGGCAAGATATTTTAAGGATGTTATGGAGTTTAATGAGGTTGCACACAAACGAAAATTTGAATAAAATAAGATTATTTAACAACTTAATTTCAAAAATAAGCTTCGTGAAAACTTAATTTCTAAAATAAGCGTCCGTACATCCAAACCTAGCCTTGGTTTAAATCGCTGTTATTAACAGCGAAAGACCAAAAAAAAAATAGAATAAAAGGCATAAGTTGCTGTTAGTAACAGCGACTGATCCCTTATATTTTTTCAAGTTTGCTTCTTCCTCATTTCAATTCACGCGTTTTTGTTTTCTCTTTCTACCTACGAGATCTTCCTCTTCTTTCCACCATTAAAATCAACTTCAATCCTTCAATTAAACTTATCAAATTTCAAGTTTGTATCACTAATTAGTTCTGTCATCTTCCTACATCGACCTAAGGTACTATTTTTTTGTGTTTTTTTTCCATTTTCGAAAAATTAGGGTTACTGAATTTTAATCAACTTTCACGTTAATGTAGGTTCATAAACTTGGAATTTACTAATTCTTGTTGATCTACAGCTTATTGAGGTACGTTTTTATTATAATGTTTTTTATTTGGTGTTGAATTTAAAATGTATGTCATGTATGGTGGTCATTTACACTTAAACTCTACGAATATGTCGAATGTAGTTGTTATTTACTTTGATCTTCATAATGAAGTTGTTTGTTCGTAAATTTGTTGTTGAATTTAAAATGTATAGTGGTCATATATTTATGAACCTGATGGTGATGTTGATTTTGTATGTATTGTTGTAGAAATGGATTTATTTCGTGTGACTGTTGTATGCTTTTGGAATTGTTCAATTCGACCAACTAGTAACAAGGTTAAGTATGTTGGGGGAAGACATAAACTGTTTGCATGCAACTCATACATGGATATAATTAATTTAAACATTTTATATGCTCAAAGATTGGCATTGACACTACAAGAAGTACTGTTAATTTAAGTTTTAAGTACAATCTGAGTAGAGAATTGTTAGCTTTTCTGGTTGAGGATGAGGAGGCTATAAATGCAATGTGGGAGTATTCAAGGTCTACCCCTACTCTTTCTTTAGAGTTATATGTAGAAGAGGTACACCTAGGGAATGAAGATATCAATGTTGTGGAAACAAATCCATTCATGAATATAACTTCTTCTGCTCCTTCTCATACGCCCTTTTCTACCCAAGAAACCCAAAATTCCTTTATGCCATCTTCCTTTTATCCTTCTAATGAACTCAATCAACTTCAATTTCAAGTCATAAACGATGATACTTTTTAACTTAGAAGATATAGATGAGCTGTGGGGTGATGTTAATAGTGAGAGTAATGAATTCGTAGAACCTCCTTCTGAGGACGATGTGGGTGTTGACGAGGAGGCTCTAGCTAATGACATGAGCTTAGGCAACATTCCAACAATCATTGCTCCTACATCCTATGCAATGGTTTCCCTTTAGATGAACATATTGAGGACAACTCTTGGAGGTCTTGAGATTGTGATACAACCTACACCGATGAAGAGAGTTTCAAAAGGGTATGGTATTTGATAACAAGGATGTCTTGTTGGACGCTGTTAGATTGTATCATATTCGTAGGAACGTTGAGTACCGAACTGAGACTTCAAATCAAACCGTGCTCACCTTGAAGTGTAAGAGAGGGTGTGGTTGGAGGCTTAGGGCTAGGAAGAGCTCCTATCACCATCATGAGAGATTGTTACGTATAAAGGGAAGCATAGGGGTTGTGTATTAAGTATTGAAAATGTGTCAGCTGGGCACATTCATTTGACATCTTCTGTGATTAACAATCTTATTAGAAATTGTGTTGCTCAAGACCCATCAATTAAGGTCTCTGTTGTGCGTCAAATGGTGAAAGACCAATTAGGTGTCGAAGTGACCTATAAGCGGGCATGGTGTGCTACACAACAAGCCATTCTCTCCATCTATGGTACATGGGAAGATTCTTATCCTCTTCTTCCACGCTTCTTGAAGGCACAACAAGTTTTAAACCCCGGGACTGTAGTTGAGTGGTTCTTTAAGGAAGATAATGATGTTGGTGTGTATGTACGTTCGAGTATTAGAACTTTCCAACGCGTGTTCTGGGCTTTCCAACCTAGTATTGAGGGATTCAAGTATTGCAAACCCCTTATTACCATTGACGGAACACCTTTGTATGGTAAGTATTGCCATACTTTGTTGACTGCGATTGCCCAAGATGGGAACAAGGGAATCTTCCCGCTTGCCTTTCCTTTGGTCGAGAAAGAATACATAGCCGTCTGGTCTTGGTTTATGGCGTGTGTTCGTAAGCATGTGATGCATAGTTCAGGGTTATGTGTTATTTCCGATAGACATGCGGGCATTCTAGCAACCATGGAGGAGCCGGAATGGCAACCTCCGAACGCCCATCATAGATTTTGCTTGCGGAATTTGTTAAGTAACTTCAACCGTCAAATAGGTAATGTGAAGTTGAAGAAGATGTTTGGACAGATTGCAGAGCAAAGACAATCACATAAGGTCATCGAGGGATTGAAGGCCATTGGTGTTGCTAATCGATAGGCTCTTTTTTGGATTGATCAAGTTGGTGATATGTGTAAATGGTCAATATGTCATGATGGAGGGTATAGGTATGGTGTTACTAATACCAACTTAGCCGAAGTATTTAATAACGTGATGAAGGGTGTACGTTTCTTGCCCATAACTACTCTTGTGGAGTTCATATTCTATCGTGTTAATGATTATTTCGTTAAAAGATGCGAGAATGCAAACGCATGCCTAATTGGGGGAAATAAGTACACTTCACACGCCACTAGAATTATCACTCGTAACATTGAGAAGGCAAACTACCATGAGATCGTCGCATTTGACTACAGAGAAAGCCTTTTCCAAGTTAAGATTAGGCGTGGTAATAGAGGTTCCGCCAAGGGTGGTAAAATATAAAGTGTTGATATGGGAGAGATGAAATGCACTTGTAACAAACCATCCATATATCACTTAACTTGTTCTCATGTTCTTGCCGTATGTATTAAACGACACTTATCTTACGAGCATTTTGTGGACTCCTGCTACACGACCTAGAGCTATGTCAACACATATGAATCCATATTCTTGTTGTTAATTGATAAGAGGTCATGGCCTCAATATACTGGTGTTGAGGTGATACACGATCCAGATCACATTCGTGGACTAGGAAGATCTAAGTTCAGGAGGATCACGAACGAAATGGACGAAGGATCGCGAAGACGCAACGCTTGTCGACAGTGTGGTAGTGACGGTCACAACACTAGAACTTGCACGTCAAGGTTAACAGTATCTATATTTGAGTATATAAACGTAAAGACTATGAAACAAATAAATAACACAAGTAAATAATTTGAGTACTACTTAAGTAGGCGGATCATAGGAATAGTGTACTATGGGATGTCCAGGTTATTGAATTTACCCTTTTTTAATTTATATGCCTTAATACTATTGAGTACTACTTTGAGCTAACATAATATTTGCAGGTGTCCGACACGGAGACCATATACACCAGGCATCGCGATTCAGCTCCGTGGGCGATTGACGCACGGATCGTCCCGTACCTTCAGCTCGCGAGGTTGTATGACTTCCACCAAATCGCGTACGGGAGAGTCGATCGGGCGCTAGTCACGGCTTTAGTCAAGCGGTGGCGCCAGGAGACTCATACCTTCCACCTACCTCTAGGTGAGACTACCGTCTCATTACTTAACGTAGTTGTGCTTACACGGCTTCCCATCGAGGGACATGTCGTGTGCACCGATGGATGCCAACTCGAAAGCTGGTAAGGCAAAGTCCATAGATTATTAGAATTCTGACCTCCGGCAGAGGTAACCAAAGGGAGTAGCCTGCGCGTAACATGGCTTGCGCAGAACTTCTCTCACCTCCCTGAAGGTGTTGATGACGCCACCATTGAGAGATATGCTAGGGCGTATCTCTTATATTTGATTGGTGTTGTCTTGTTCTCTGACAAGACCGGCAACCGGGTACAACTATTGTACTTGACGTTGCTTTGTTCCTTTTATTAAATGTTTTTGTGTTTCTTTTACTTACTTATAATTGTAATTCATAGCTTTAGGTGTGGGAGCATGTTCCCATTGGTCAACCGATGAGGAGTGTGTGTTGGAATATGAAGAGATGATCAAAAGCAACAAGAGGGGGGGGGGGGGTGAATTGTTGTGTATTGAGTTGTACTACGTTTTTGCTCTAACTTGCGGAATTTTAGCAAACAAAATAAAACTTAAACTTAAGAAGCAAGAAATAAAAAGAGACAAAGATTTTACGTGGAAACCTTCTTGGCCTAATAAGAAGGAAAAACCACGACCCCCCGGGATTTCAAAATTCTCACTATGTTAAGGCAATCAATTACAATTACACAAAACAATGTTTGCTTCACTCGAAGCTTCTCTACTCTAGGCCTAATTCTCTTTCTCTATTCTCCTTCTCTTTCTCTTCTCACGTTTCTCTTCTCTATTCCCTTAGACTTCCCACAAGTCTAATTACAACAAAACACTCATTAACCCTTACAAGGCCAATTCTCAAGAGATTAAAAATTAAAATAATTACTTAAGAAAAATATAATAAATTAATTGGCATTGGAAAACTGAAAATATTTTTCTTAAGATGATCTCCCTTTAATGGACACTCTTTTTTTTTCTCTTGGATTCATTTTGGTTCGAGCAAAGTCCCTTCTATTTATAGTGGGAACAGCCAGCAGTTTCCTCAGACATACCTCCCACTACCCCCACGTTCTCAAAACAAAAGGTGGTGGAATTATGAAAGTGTCCGGCTGTTATTTGCTCAAAGAAAAATCAGTTTCCTTAATGCTAAAAATAGCATAGGAGTTAAAAACATAAGATCCTAAAAAATAGGAGATCTAAATCTAATGAAGAAAAAGTCTTGGGCTATTTTTAGAAAACCTAAAAATAGATTTGCCAACCAATTTATTAATTAATTAAGCAATTAAATTAATTCTAAACCATTACATCAACTTAAAAACATAAAATAATTAATTCGCAATTTTCCAGTCGATGTTATTCTCCAGACCTGCTACGTAGGAACAACGTACTGTCTCCAGCTTCAACTTCAGTCAAAATGTTCATTTTAGGAACAGTAGACTGTACGTCTACTTTGAACATTATAACACTTATCTAACATCTTGGACATATTAAGACATGTACATCTTCCACGAACCAAGTCATAGGCTTCATCAACGATTTCAACAAAATCAGATATATACCTACAAAACAATCTCTAAAAATATGTTTGTTTATATAAAAGTGAAGTCATCATCAAAACCTTAAGAGGCCAACAAATTCCCCCTTTTTGATGAGGACAAACTTTATAAACAAACTTAAGTAAAATAGAGCAAAACAAAATTCTTAGAGCATACTAGAGATTAAAGCAACTCTAAATAACTTAGCAAATCAACTCGTTACAATATAATTTACCAAGCATTCACAATAAAACAATTTACTCCATAATATCAAATATGTTTAAAAATTTTCAAAATTTAATTAATCTAAAACTTAAATGAAATAAACTTAAATTAATTAAACTGACATAATTAAACTAACATAATAAAACTAACACAAATTATTAAGTATTTTCAACAAAAACAACTTGAAAACAAATTTACAAAAACAAGTAAATATCAATCAACTTATCAATCAACTTGAAAACACAGATGATCATTAAGCAACTTGAAAACACAGATGATCATTAAGCTAGCATAAACTCAGCACATTATCATCAATAACATTATCATCAATAAGAAACAATATAAATCAACCAAGATATGTTACTGTGTATTCACTGCTCTTCTTAAGTTTGTGCATAATATTCCCCCTTTTGTCATCAATCAAATAGAATTAGGGGTTATCAAACCTTAGCACAAACCATATAGATTTGTCAGTGATGAAAGCAAGAAACAATAATAAAAGTAAGTGCCATGAACAATAATCAAACCTGCATATAGTTAGTTGTCACAGACCATTAAGAAAAGCAAAGAAAAGAAAAGTAGCAATTGTTCAACGTAACAACAACAATGTACCCCAGATGGTACAAAGTAAAAAGTGAAATTGTTTGTGAAATGCAACAGCCATTCAAATCTTAAAAAAAAATATAGGGAGAGGGTTCAAGGGGCAGTCTCTTCTTCATCCACATATTCGGTCTGCACTTCTACTGTATCCAACTTTGCACCAAGACGATTCTCTATCATGGTAAGTTGATCAACAATTGAAGTGAGTGAGACACGAACTTCATCTTGAAAAGCACTGAATTGAGACTGTAGGTCAATGAGCTTGGAGAGAACAGAATGTGAGGAAGCTGTAGAGATAGGATCAGCACAACCAATACCAGGAGATGATGGAAATGGTGGTGGTGTAAAGTGAATAGGTGATGGAGGTGGTGATGGAGAGTGATTTGTTGGTGGAGTGGTTGGCTTGGGAGAGAGAGGTTCATTTGAAGTAGGCTCAGGAATGGTTTCAGTGATATCATCAACCATTGCAGCCTTTCGTTTTGAAGCAAGCCTCCTACTCTTCCTTTGAATAGCTTTACCCTTCTTCCTTAAGGCAATCACAACCTCTTCATCACTGGAATCATGACAGAAATCATGAGGCACTTCTTCTCCTAAAGCTTCTTCCTCTCCTTGTTCCCCCTCAGTTCTTGTCCCCTCCTCCTGTTCCCTCTCTTTTCCTTCTTCAGTGGGAACAGGTCCTTGTTCTTCCTCCTCTACTTCATCTTTTTCTTTTTCTTTTTCTTTTTCTTCTTCTTTTTCTTCTCCTTTTTCTTTCTTTATTTTTACTTCTTTTTCAATTTCTTCTTCTTCTTCCTCCATTTCCTCCTCATCAGAACCTACATCAATTACTTCTTCTGATTCATTTATTAACACCCCTTCATCATTTAATTGGAGATGCAAATTTTTCAGACACCGTGCACCAATTTTCATATTGGGACCCATTGGGAACTCCAGCCCATCCAATGGTACCCCAAGCTTACGAAAAATCCATGTCAACAGCCCACCATAGCCCACAACATTCTTCTTCTCAATGCAGTCAGATAAATGTGATATCATCAAAGATGGAAAATTTATTTTTATTTGATTGTCCATGCAATAAATCAAAGTTGCATCACGTAGACTCACCTCACTCCTCTTAGAGTTTCGGGGCAAGATGAATCTTCGTGCTACATTATAGAGTAATTTATGCAATGGAGACAAGACATTGTGACTGATTTTACCCCTTTATTGTTCAACCCTTAAAAACTTAAAAATCGTTTTTTCATTTATTCCAGAAAAAACTATCTTAGTACCAACACAGTATGTATCAAAACCAACATTCGGAATATTGAACCATTCTGCCAACAAAGCGCTGTTAAACTCTAATTTCATGTTCCTAACCATACTAGAACACATTCCACATTCAATGGAGAAGTTTGAAATAAACTCTCGCATAATGTTTGGGAAAATGGGATTACAACTATACTCAGTCATCAAAACCTCCCATTCTTGAAATTTTAAAATAGTATGAAGTTGAGGAATGTGTGTAGAGTTATACCAGTACTTATCTACCCCAAATCCAATAGACATTTCCTTAGCAATCTCTTCAGCACTATTAGGATCAACTTGCTTCAAACGCTTGACCGCTTTGGAGGATGATTCACTTTTTGGTGAGAATATTTTGCGTTTTGTTCCAACATTTTCAGTGGTTTCTTGGGATGGTGATGGTGCAGCGTTCAATAATGGGGGTGGATGAACAATTTTTAAGGGTTTTGGCTGGATGTTTTGGTGAGATTTAGAGGCTTTCTTTCCTGATTTAGGCGTTTTCTTGCTTGATTTTGGAGTTTTCATGTTTGAATTTTGAAAGGTTGAAAGAAGAAGGGGGACGGTTTCTTGAGACGGTTTTTGAAGAAGACGTGTGAAGTGTGAAGTACGGGAAAGGTTAATAAAGCGGTGAAGTGACGGTTACCTCAAGTCCAATCCCTTTAATGTTCTAATCATTGCGTTTGATATGGAAGGATTTTGAAGTGATGGGATTGAAAACCGTTTCCTATTGTTTTTAATTTTAGTTGGCCGTACATTTTTAAGAAAAATGTGAAATATGAATAAATTATGAATATTAAAGTAAAATATGAAAACAAAATGAAAAAAAATGATGAATTATGATATATAAAAAAAATTATAAAGAAAATAACGAACATATTGCTGTGGTCTGATCAAACTAACAACATGCAAACAAGAAAATATTCATAGTACAAACTTCATTACGTGTTTACCTGATCCATGCAATAATTGATTTTCAATCAAAATTTTGAGGTTGATTCCTGACCCTTTTTTTTTCATGATGCTTCATTGGAAATTTTATGCAACCAACTTTAGTGGAGCTTGATCATACCAAGTTCCAATCTCATCTTTTCATATTGTTCCCTTGGAAGCGATTTGGTCAGAATGTCTGCAACTTGTTCATTAGTATTGACATGCTTTAATACAATTTTTTTGTGTTCTACGTTATCCTTAAGGAAATGATGTCTAATATGTATATGTTTAGCTCGTGAATGATGCACTGGATCTTTAGATATACATATGGCACTGGTATTATCACAATAAATAGGAACACATTCAAATTTAATAATAAAATCTCTTAGTTGCTGTTTTATCCAAAGCATTTGGGAACAGCAAGCTGCTGCTGCCACGTATTCAGCTTCGGCTGTGGATAATGCAATCGTGTTTTGTTTCTTGGAACTCCATGAAACTAAACAGGAGCCAAGAAATTGTACCATACCTGACGTGCTTTTTCTATTAACTAGATCGCCTGCATAATCTGCATCGCTAAAACCTTTTAAATCATAAACATCACTTTTAGGATAAAATAGGGACAAGTCGTTTGTTCCCTTCAAATATCTTAAAATTCGTTTGACTGCCGTGAGATGTGATTCTTTAGGATTTGATTGAAATCTAGCACATAAACTAACACTAAATGAAATATCGGGTCTACTTACAGTTAGATATAATAAGGAACCTATCATGCCTCGATACATTGTTTGATCTACGTTAGTTCCTTTTAGGTCTTCATCTAATCTAACATTTGTAGCCATTGGTGTATGGTTGGTTTTAGCGTTGTTTAGTCCATATTTCTTTAAAAGTTCTTTTATGTATTTTTGTTGATGAATAAAAATACCATTTTCAGTTTGTTTAATTTGTAAACCAAGAAAGAAATTTAATTCTCCCATCATGCTCATTTCAAATTCTGTGCCCATTAGGTTAGCAAATTCCTTACATAATAAATCATTAGTAGCACCAAAAATAATATCATCAACATAAATTTGAACAACCAAAATATAAGAACCTTTATTCTTAAAGAACAAGGTTTTGTCGATTTTTCCTCTAACAAAGTTATTTTGTATCAAAAACTTTGACAGTCTTTCATACCATTGCCTAGGAGCTTGCTTTAAGCCATATAGAGCTTTATCAAGCTTATAGACATGATCAGGACAAGAGGTATTCTCAAAACCTGGAGGTTGTTCAACAAACACTTCTTCATCAAGAAATCCATTTAAGAAAGCACATTTCACATCCATTTGATATAATTTAAAATTCATAAATGCAGCAAAAGAAATTAAAATTCTAATAGCCTCTAACCTTGCTACTGGAGCAAATGTCTCAGTGTAATCAATACCTTCTTGTTGATTATATCGTTTGACCACGAGTCTTGCTTTGTTTCTTACAATTATTCCATGCTCATTTAGCTTATTCCGAAATACCCATTTTAAACCGATTACCTTTTTGTGTTTTGGTTTGGGTTCCAAGTGCCATACCTTATTTCTTTCAAACTCGTTCAATTCATCTTGCATGCTACGACCCATTCGGAATCCTTTAAAGCTTCCTCGTGATTTTTAGGTTCAAGTGATGATAGGAATGCAAAGTGTGCACAAAAGTTTCTCAGTTGAGATCTGGTTTGTGTTCCCTTATTCATATCACTTATAATCAGATCAAGAGGATGATAACTTTGGTATTTCCAAGGTTTAGGCACAAATTCTCTGGAGGGAACAGTAGCATGTTCTGATTCAGCATCTTGATTTGCATTTTGTTCAGCTACTGGATCATCTTGGTCATCTGTGGGAACAGCTGGATTGGGAACAGTCTGCTGGTCCTGTTGAGCTGGCAGTTCCTGGATTTGGTCAGTTTCCCCTGCCTCTTCTTGTATTGGCTGTTCACCTGCTGTTCCTGGATCTTGCATTTTAACTCCTTCATCATCATCTTCTAAATTTGCAAGACCTATTTTAATATTATTTGTTTCCTATTCACTTGTTGAAAAGTTAGTTTCATCAAAAATTATGTGAATAGATTCCTCTACGCACATTGTTCTCTTATTATAGACTCTGTAAGCTTTGCTATGTGATGAATAACCGAGGAATACTGCTTCATCACTTCTTTCATCAAATTTACCTATATTTCGTTTACCATTCACATGAACAAAACATTTGCATCCAAACACACGAAAATAGCAAATATTTGGTTTAACACCTTTGAGTAATTCATAGGGTGTCTTAGAAGTAATTGGTCTTATTAACACACGATTCAAAATATAGCATGCAGTATTGACGGCCTCGGCCCAAAAATTCCTAGGTAGACCACTAGTAATCAACATGGTCCTAGCCATTTCTTCTAAGGTTCTATTCTTCCTTTCCACCACTTCATTTTGTTGTGGTGTTCTAGGAGCGGAAAAATTATGATTTATACCATGTTCATCACAATAATTCATGAAGTTTGAGTTTTCAAATTCTTTGCCATGATCCGATTTAATGTGAAGAATTGAATTATTGGTAGATTTTTGTATTTTATTTGCAAAAGATACAAACGCATCGAAAGCTTCATCTTTGCTTGCTAAAAATAAGGTCCTAGTAAATCTACTAAAATCATCAACTATGACAAACACATATCTTTTGCCACTACGACTTTGTGTTCTCATAGGTCCACATAGATCCATATGAATTAATTCTAATGGTCTAGAGGTAGTCACCAGAAACTTTGATTTAAAGGATGACCGCACTTGTTTTCCTTTAGCACAAGGATCACAAATTTCATTTTTGAGTAATTTTATTGCTGGTAATCCTCTTACTAGGTCTTTTGATCTTAAGGTGTTAATCAATGAATAGCTAGCATGACCTAGACGCTTGTGCCAAAGAAGTGGGTCTTCTTCTATAACGCTTAAACACGTTAGACTGTTTCTGGGAACAGTGTCCAGGTCCACCACATAGGTGTTCCCTTTTCTGATTCCCTCTAGTATAGGGTCTCCTGTGTTGTTCCTAGAAATTATACATCGTTCAGAAGTAAACTTAACAGAGTTACCTTTGTCACAAAATTGAGAAATACTTAAAAGATTGTGTTTTAGATTCTCGACTAAAAATACATTATCAATGGCATGGGAGCTTGATCTTCCAACTTTTCCTTTGGCGATTATTTCACCCTTCATATTATCACTGAAGGTTACAGTTCCCCCATCATACGCTTCAAGTGAGAGAAATCTTGATTTATCACCCGTCATGTGCTTGGAACACCCACTGTCGAGATACCATGAGTTGTTCCCCCTCACTTGAGCCTGTAAAGCAAACTAATGGTTAGTTTTAGGAACCCAGTCAGCCTTGGGTTCCCTGTCGATTAAATTTGAATCATGTTTCTCAATCCATATGCATTCGACATAAGTTTCATTTGCTTTAGTGTGCTGTTCCCTTTTTACACATTGATATTTTAGGTGTCTATTTTTACCACAAAAGGAACAGATTTTGCTACTAGGGAGATCTACATAGACTTTTTTTCTTTTTTCATGCTTAACATAACCTAGACCTTCTTTACTCTTGGTTTTAGCATTTAGAATCCATTTGGGAATTTCATTGATTTTCCCTTTTCCTCTTAAGTTAATTTGATCTTTTAGAAACTTATTTTCTTTTTCATATGATTCTAATTTTAATTTTATTTCTTGAAATTCCGTGCTAAACACATGAGTGGTTTTATCATTTTCAACCAATTTTAATCCTAGCAATTTGTTTTGATTTAATTCAATGTTAAGAATAATGAAATCCTGCTTTAATTTCTCCAATTGTTCTTTTAAAATGATATTCTTTTCTAGCAAATCAAAAAATCTACTTTGCACATCGATCCTAAAGGAATTTAGGTATGAGATATGATCTTTACTTAAGTTAAGGTCTTTCTCAATTTGGAGACACTTAGCTGTTTTTTCATTCAACTTTTCTTGTGTCTCTAATAGCAATTTGATTAATTTATTCTTACTTAAATTAGACAGTTGTTTAGGAGATGGACTAGAAGACATTACCTCTTTTTCCTTAGACTCTTCATGAGATGCCATGAGACACAGATTTGCGGTTTCTTCCTCTATTGGCGCTTCAGTTTCAGCTTCGCTTTCACTATCACCCCAAGCTGCGATCATAGCCTTTCTAAAATCAGTTTTGAAGTTTCTCTTCTTATATTGTTTTCCAACTTCTCTTGCTTTTCCCTTGCCCTTCTCATTTTTCCATTGAGGGCAATCCTTGATGAAGTGATCAGTGCTCCCACACTTGTGGCATTCAAAATTTGTCTTCAAGTTAGCAGTTCCCTTTTCTTTGTTGTTTCTTTGGTTTCTATATCTGCTGTTCCTGAAGAATTTTTTGAATTTACGTGCCAACATAGCAGCTTCCTCTTCCCCAGCTTCTGATTCTTCACTATCATCTGCTGCCAGAGCCAGTCCTTTGTTTCGGGAACTGTCAGCTGTTCCCAAATGCAATTCATGAGTCATGAGGGAACCAGCCAACTCTTCCAAATTAAACTTGGTGAAATCTTTCGATTCCTGAATGGCTGTGACCTTAGCTCTCCAGCGTTCGTCTTGAGGAAGACTCCTAAGTATTTTCCTAACTTGTTCATCAACGGGAATGATCTTACCAAGAGAGACCAATTCATTCGTGATATTTGTGAACCTGGTGAACATCTTTTGAATGTTCTCTCTAGGTTCCATAACGAACCTTTCATATTTGGACATTAGGAGGTCAATCTTGGATCGCTTCACTTCACTAGTACCTTTATGTGTAACTTTCAGCAGGTCCCAAATTTGCTTAGCAGTTTTGCAACCCATTATACGATTGTGTTCATTGGGTCCAAGACCACAGTGAAGCAATTTGATAGCAAGAGCGTTCATCTCCATCTTTTGAAAATCTTCTTTTTCATATTCAGTGATTGGTTTTGGAATAGCTTCGTTATTGGAGTTGATGGTCGTCACCTCAAAGTCTCCAACTTCAATAACTCTCCAAACTTGATAGTTTTCGGCCTTTATGAAGATTTCCATTCTATTTTTCCAGTAAGTATAGAATTTCCCATCAAACATGGGTGGCCTTTGTGTGGAGTACCCCTCTTCCATGCGCTCATTCATCTTCAACATCTCTGTGGGAACAGGATACTGCTCTCAGGGTTTCCTGATTAAATGAGGAACAGGGCTCTGATACCAATTGTTGGAATATGAAGAGATGATCAAAAGCAACAAGAGGGGGGGGGGTGAATTGTTGTGTATTGAGTTGTACTACGTTTTTGCTCTAACTTGCGGAATTTTAGCAAACAAAATAAAACTTAAACTTAAGAAGCAAGAAATAAAAAGAGACAAAGATTTTACGTGGAAACCTTCTTGGCCTAATAAGAAGGAAAAACCACGACCCCCCGGGATTTCAAAATTCTCACTATGTTAAGGCAATCAATTACAATTACACAAAACAATGTTTGCTTCACTCGAAGCTTCTCTACTCTAGGCCTAATTCTCTTTCTCTATTCTCCTTCTCTTTCTCTTCTCACGTTTCTCTTCTCTATTCCCTTAGACTTCCCACAAGTCTAATTACAACAAAACACTCATTAACCCTTACAAGGCCAATTCTCAAGAGATTAAAAATTAAAATAATTACTTAAGAAAAATATAATAAATTAATTGGCATTGGAAAACTGAAAATATTTTTCTTAAGATGATCTCCCTTTAATGGACACTCTTTTTTTTTCTCTTGGATTCATTTTGGTTCGAGCAAAGTCCCTTCTATTTATAGTGGGAACAGCCAGCAGTTTCCTCAGACATACCTCCCACTACCCCCACGTTCTCAAAACAAAAGGTGGTGGAATTATGAAAGTGTCCGGCTGTTATTTGCTCAAAGAAAAATCAGTTTCCTTAATGCTAAAAATAGCATAGGAGTTAAAAACATAAGATCCTAAAAAATAGGAGATCTAAATCTAATGAAGAAAAAGTCTTGGGCTATTTTTAGAAAACCTAAAAATAGATTTGCCAACCAATTTATTAATTAATTAAGCAATTAAATTAATTCTAAACCATTACATCAACTTAAAAACAGAAAATAATTAATTCGCAATTTTCCAGTCGATGTTATTCTCCAGACCTGCTACGTAGGAACAACGTACTGTCTCCAGCTTCAACTTCAGTCAAAATGTTCATTTTAGGAACAGTAGACTGTACGTCTACTTTGAACATTATAACACTTATCTAACATCTTGGACATATTAAGACATGTACATCTTCCACGAACCAAGTCATAGGCTTCATCAACGATTTCAACAAAATCGGATATATACCTACAAAACAATCTCTAAAAATATGTTTGTTTATATAAAAGTGAAGTCATCATCAAAACCTTAAGAGGCCAACAGTGTGGGACGTGGTGCATTTGTGCCACCAATTCTTCCACCCCCACATGTGCCATATGGATCGCGGTGGTCCTTTGAAAGACGAACAAGGATCCACATAGGATCGGGCGTGGGGTTTTACTGCGATCAACTCGATCTACTATGAGCTGACCAGGTAACAACTTCACTACAACTTGTTTTGTAACTATCACATTGCGTAATTTATTAATCGAATTTTCACGTTTAGTTTCAATGGGATCCTTACCCCGCTGAGGCATACACTGCATTGCCTCAGCACTCGGGCATATTGTCAGGGGTGCGGAGAGCATCTGTACCTCTGATCTGCTTCGACATAGTCGAAGTGCATCTTCCTGAGCGGGTACTGCGCCAATTTGGGATGGTACAGGGCATCCCGCCGCCATATGACACAGAGGCGGAGCTCCATCACTCTCGTAAGGGTCGAGATCCCAAGAACTGGCTCGAGATCAACTAGGTCCATGTCGCTAGTTAGGAGCACAGGCTTAGAGCTGCTGGCCCAAGGTGTGCCGATCGAGGCTGTAGGCGCACCTACTTCGGCGGATTACATGCCGTGGTTCCTCTCCATCACTTGTCGATGGATGACACCACGAGGTATCATGGCGACAGCCTAGTACGCTCCCGCAGCACCGACGATGACACACTTTGTAAGTATTGTTCAACATTGATTATTATCCGTAGAACTTACTTGTTATACATTTCATTAATACTTAAGTCTTACTGCAGGCACAGGGCATTGCATCAGTCATCCGCTCCTCCTAAGAGTAGCCCATACGGGAGATAGCCCAGGGCATACTCCTAGGGACGTAGTTTCAACACTTCATTTCGGAAGTGACTGCGCCCCACACCACTATGTACGAGTACGGGTCATCTCCTTATCATGCCGACGTTCATATTGAGGAGGTTGACTTAACGTGCTCGGACTACGGTGCCGGGTCCTCACAGGGTGCCACATCATCATAGTATCAATCACCTCCCCTACCCGAGCGTCATGCGACGGCCTCTTACTATCGGAGGAGGCGTCGTAAACCGTCACAGTTAGACAGGGTACAGGAGTAGGATTAGCAGTAGAATACTGTTTGTATATATTGAACATTTGTACATACTTAATATTTGTAACATTTGGTCTTTTGTGTATAAATTGTAACATATATGTAGATGTATATATTTTTATCGTATTATCACACGTCTACTATCCCAAGAAATGATGTTAAGTACTCAGACTTTTCGGCGATTAATCATTCCGCCAAGAATGCATTATGAATTTAATCAAAAACAAACAGACAATCATATTCAAATAGGAAACATGCTATCGAAAATTCAACACAATTTCATTCAAGTTCAACAAATCAATATCACATTACATAGTTCATTCGTTAAGTTAAACTATCGTCGCTAACTAAGATTGCTTCTTAAACTTTCTCATAATCCTTTCAGTCTCTTCTTTCCTATGTGCCATATTATCTATTTGTCTCTTTAGATTACATACCTCATCTTTAAGCTCTTGTTTTTCTTTTTCAAGCTGTACTATTAAGTCTCTCTGCCATTTAGTTACCTTCGGAGCAATCCATCTAAAGTATGTGCATCCTAATCCGTCAACCAAGTAGAAAGGGCAAGCAACAAAATCACGCCCTGGATCGAAGTCGCTCCAATCTGTATTAATCTCAACTTCATAACCACAATCACAAAGCTCTTCAATACAATGCTCCTTTGACATCTACGGAATACATATAATATAGTAACGTAAGTGAACTTTCAAAAATAATATTAACATTTATAAATTCAGAGTAAAACTAACATAATACCTTATGTTACCTTTATAAATTGATTCAAAAAAGCAAGAATGATGTAGATTAGATATATGAAGTAGAGAAATGATGGAGTTATTTATAGAACATCATTACAACGACTATTTTCAAGTTCGTAACGGCTATTTTTCTAATTAACACCGGCTAGTTTAATTCGTAAAAAAAAATAAATAACATAAGTCGCTATTACTAACAGCGACTTATGGCTTTTATAATTTTTTTTTTTTGGTCTTTCGCTGTTAGGTTTGGATATTTTTTTTTTATAATTCACCGAGGCTAGGTTTGGATGTACGGATTATTTTGGGAATTAAGTTTTCACAAAGCTTATTTTTGGAATTAAGTTGTTAAATGATCTTACTTTTTTCAATTTTTCCACACAAACCTTGGTGTTGATATTTCTTGAATTTGATTTCATAGTTTCTATTTTTATTGATTTCAATTCAATGCCGTCAAATTAAGGTTTCAAAATTGATTGCTGACATGTATCTCATCGTTGCAAACCTCTTAGAAAATTGAGGTCATAAATTTTGATATAATTCATAAATTAGCATTCATAATCGTCATATTTCAACTCGGAAATATTTTGAAAATCTCGTGTATATTGAAAATATTTCTTGAGTGACCTGTTTTCAGAGATCTTTTTCCAATGACTTTTTTTCTTTTTGGGGGTTTTTTATGTCGGCAGTTCTTGACTTCATCGTTTACAGCGTTAATTTATCTTATTTTTTAATTTGCAAAAAAAAAATAATAATTACCGTGAAATAATAAGAAGTATTTGAAACAAATACCAAATGCTTTTTGTATTCATTTGTATTGCAATTCAGGTATCACATTCCAATATGGATATAGTATGAGGGGACTTGGGTTAACAATCATCAACTGTGGCTATTAAGACTGACAGCATGCCTATATCCTTATGAACATTCTTTGGTTGAAATGTGTATTTTTAGAATCTATGCTTGCTGCTTATCACCACCAGTATGAGCCTTAACATCTTCTTCTGTTATATAGTTTTTCCAAAACCAATGATCTCTCCACAGGAAAATGATTTCTTCAATCGGAACCTGTTTCGTCTCAGGTAGGAAGAAGAATACAAAGGTCGTCATAACCATGATGAGTCCCGCGAACAACAGGAAGATACCGAATTTTAGGTGACAAAGCGCGACTAGGAAGCATTGTGCAATTAAGGCTGTAAAGATCATGTTCACACACACCACTATACTCTGCCCTGCTGATCTTGTCTCTAGTGGGAACAGCTCACTCGGGACAAGCCACCCTAATGGGCCCCATGACCTTCCGTAGGCTAACACGAACAAGCAGATCATGATTACGAGGAAGTAGCCAACGCTCTTTGGTAATGTCTTACTGTCCCCGAAGTAGATGCCTAGAGTGATGCCTACAGCCACCTGAAATCGAAAAATTATGCAGGTTTTCAGCACTGTATTATAGAGGGATCGGGGATCATATCGCTTATGTACCCAATCAACCAAAAGTTAAGTTTAAGGTTGAGGCTAAAGGTGTTCATTTGGGTTATGGGGTTGATTTCAAGTTAGGTGTTTCGGGTTGCTTTGAAATCATGTTTTGTGTCCTTTTTGTATTTTACATCATTGTAAATCATTTCTGAATTCAGGTTAAATCGGGTTCGATTACAAGGTCGGGTGCACTCTAATCTGTTTTGAACAACTCTAGTGAAGGCCCCAAGATATGTTATATACTCTAACACACCCCTTCACATGACTCAACTAAATGCTTAAGCTTATAGTTCAGGCTTAGAATATGTTATATACTCTTAACAGTTCTTACCATTTCCATGAACATTTCAATACCAGCTTCAATGTAGAAGGCTCTTCTACCAAATCTATCCACCAAACCCATTGAAATCAGTGCGGCAAGCACAAGTGCTCCATTGGTAATCGTCGATGAATATAGAGATGCGTTTGTGTTAAAACCCAAACTCTGGAAGAAAACAGGAGCATAGAAAAGAATGGAGTTCATGCCAGTGAGTTGTTGGAATGCAGGGAGTGCTATAGCTCCGATGATCAGCTGAGGACGGTTTTTCCTTTGTAGAAGGTTCCGGAAAGGATGCTTGATAGCCCTAGCCGCTTCACTTGCATCCACGAGATCAGCGAACTCAGCATCAACATTTGAAGTTCCTCTAACTTTCTCCAAAACTTTCCTTCCTAAATCTAACTTTCCTTGCTCGACCAGACTGTTGGGGGTTTCCGGAAGGAATAGCCCACCAACGAACATAAGCGTTGCAGGAAGGCACGCCAAACCGACTGAAATTCTCCATCCATGGGGATGAATGTGTGCAGTCCCGTAGTTAATAAAGTTCGCTACCAGAATCCCCAAACATGTCGTAAGCTGAAATAGTTGGTTAACTGCCCCTCGGATTTTTGCTGGTGCCATTTCAGACAGATACAGAGGAACTGCCTATAAGATTGCACAAAAACTGTTAGTTTTAAGGCCTGTTTAAGCTGTGATTCTTCGCGGGTCAAATTTGATCATATTTAATCCGCGGAAGGATTGAAGAAAAAACTTACTTGGTTGCCAAATCCAATGCCAAAACCAAGGAAAATTCGGCCAATAATGAGCATGGCGATGTTTTTGGCAAAGGCGTTGATGATTCCTCCGACAAAGAAACTGGCACCACCAACTAGAATACTGGCTCGTCTGCCCTTGGTTCGAGTTACAACAGAAGCCCCGAACGTAGACACAAGAGCTGCGTAGTACAGGGACGATGTGAAGAGAGTCAGAAGCTGATCGTCGTACTTACAGTAATCTGTCTCGAGCAAATGGGCATGTTTCCTTCTGAATACCTTTGGGAAGAATTCCTTTAGAAAATCATCCATTGAAGTCACTCCACCTATCACAATATTTCAGCAAGAGTTCAATCAGTCTATTTATATTTTCCATTCACTTTTGTTTAATCATATTCATCATCTACAAATTATATTACGATTAAACAAATTACATAATTTCTTACACCAAAGGACCAAGTACACCATACGTATATGTACGGAACATAAATACATAATGATCTAGGACCAAGTCTTGATCTATGAGCTTTGTGTCAATGTGTTCCATTGCATACTCTATAAACTAGATTTGCTCAAAAAATGAAAAGTTACGGAGAGTTTGGTTCATGACTTTTGGCTTAGCTCTTTGGTTGGCTTTAACTTGTAGGTTGGTCAAACAGGCAAAAAAAGTGTTTGTAAATAATTTTTAAAGCAGCTAAAAAGCTCGCTTTTAAGACAAAATGAATTAATTTTAACTTGTAAGCATCAACGGAAAATTATGTACAAATTTCTTTTTTCTTAAAAATAAAATATTCTTATAGAATATCAATAGAAATCCGAGGAAGTAGATAAGAATTAATTTAAGAGAAGAATATAGTACATAATAATAATTAAGACGTATCTTTTTAACTTATTAGTGAAAGTAATAACAGAAAAATATATAATCTTAATTCTTAAAGAGAAAGCTTTAAATTACTTACGGTCCGTTTAGTAGGTGGTAATAAATGGTGATAATGAGAATGAAAAAATAGTGTAATTTTGGTTGAAAAATCTCTTGGTTACTATGATAGTCATGCTTGTCCTACTTCAGTCATTTCATTTTCTTCATAAAATTCATTTTAATGCATTATTATTGGGAGATGTGGTATTAAATTGTAATGAAAATTTGTAAACAAAAACACTCTTCTATAATTAAAGTTTCATTACAATAAGAATGATATGAAACTTTTAATGAAATTTTATACTATAAATCATTCCTATTATCATTATTTCATATCATTAATGAAACGAACTGTAAATTTATTATATTAGTGCTCTTCCTAAATTGTAGACATTAGAGAATCTTATCAAATTTTATTTAAAATATTTATCACTTCTATCCGTTATGTTTTCTCTTTCTTATCCTTTAATCTTAAATGGTCAACGTTAAGAGCAAATTGTATTTCATATTCATTTTATGTCTGTATGTTACCTGCCCCCGGCCCCACACTGTCACACTCCTTAGTCTACGCTCTATTTTTCAAAATATGGACTTTGACAAATACTCCTCCATTCTTAAGATTTTGGCTCATTTTCTATTTTTATCGGTCTCAATAATTTCTATTATTTTTATTTTTGAGATAATTTCTTTACATGATTATGTATATTTACGAATGTAATAATTTTATTATTAATATTTTTAATTATATTTAATTATAAATTATAGAAAGTTAATATTAATAATTTTTATATTGAAACAAATTAAATAAGATCTTATTTAACTATATTAAAATTTATAGATTAAAAATAAAATACAAGTTAAGAATGATTTATAAACAGTGTTAAAAGTCAAATAAGACTATTAAGGTAAATAAGAAAATATTATACTTGTAAATATTTTACTACTATAATTCAATATACTAATCTCCATATTATTTGAAAAGTGGACAAACTAATTGCGAGGGAGTACTATCACTAAACTCAAATTGATAGGATTATTTTATACTTTCATTGTACCATCAATTTTATAAAAATGGCAACCAGTGGAAAAGTTTTAAAAAATAGATTAAGCAAAAAAGTAAAAAATGTGTAGATAAGAAATAAAATGGAAGTTAAATATGTAAATGAAAATTAAAAAAAGTATACAAGGCATGGTAAAAATAAAAATTAAATAAATTAAATGTAAAACGGACAAGTGAGGCGAATTTTATAGGACGGAGGAAATAGAGTATGTAAGTTCTCTTTATTATTTTCATTTAAATTTACATTTGAATTTTTCATTTGTCTATATACTATCTCTAATTATTTATAGTTAAAAGTTATAAAAAATTATTATTAATAAAGTTTATATTTGAAATCTTACTGTACTAACTTTTTAAAAATAAAAATATAATAAAATATTATAGTAAAAGACAAATTATTAGAGCAGATATTATCATTGCATGTCCCCACATGAAGTAACTTGATAACTTGACTATTCCTAAGATTTTGACAAACGCAACAACCCAAAATATACATAGTGGTTCTAAAGATGGACAAAGTACATATTTCGAGCCTATTATCAAGATTGGCTCATGGCCTTAGGCACACAAATTTTGAAGGTTTTTTTAACTGTATTATAATATTTACTATTAAATATATCTATTGTGAATAGAAGTATATTAGAGATAGGAAAAAAGTAATATTTTATAGAAAAATATAAAAAATTATGTAAATAAGATAATAAATAAGTTAAATTTATGAATAACAGTAAAAGAAAGAATATAAATCCTATAAAATGATCAAAATAAAACATTTAGTATACCATAGATGGTGTTAACGAGTAATTCCAATTTTCAAGTATAGAAATAAATAAATTATTGTTATCTTTATTTCTAAAGATTCTTCATTATTTGTACAAATATGAACTACCCAATTGGGTTATGGGATCCTACCTTCAATTTAATGCATTGCCCCCGCCCCTCCTTTAATGTTGATTGCTCATTACTATTTGTAAACAAAAATTATCCTAATTCCTACACGTGAGAAAAGGATGATAATATCATAAGATTAAGTATTCTTATTATTAATTAATTTTAATGACAAAACTTTTTAAATTTGTAAGTGAATTACTTCTTCTTGTTCAAATCCTTTTTATAAAATTCCAACACTTAATTTATACATAAATGCATTTAAAGTTGTATGCTAATATAATAGAGTATAATGTCAATTAGTTCCAATTGAATATAATTGAAGAGATAATGGTGTTATGAACGCCATAAGAATTAGGAAGCATCAAACAAATAGTAAAAATTTGTTTTAAAATAGCTTGAATCAGCTAATCTACCAAATACTCATTTTACCATCAAATCATCTTTGTTCTCTGAAATAAATTAAAATCCTCCAATTAATCAAAAACCCGATATTTTTATAATTAAAAACACAATTATAAAAAAAAAAAAAAAAAAAAAAAACTAACCAGAGACACCAAGATCGTAGCCAAAGAGAGATCCACCACTGGCAGCAACAATACAAGCGAAAATAAAGTAAGGAGTAATCCTATACTCGTACATCTCCGCCCTTCCTGCCGGCACTCCATCAACAAATCCTCCTCCAGCCATTTCTTTTTACACCAAAAATATCACAATATAATAATTAGTGATTTGTAGTGGGACTCTACGAAATATCAATAAAACTGTTCTGAATCTGATTTTTTTTTGTTCACTGCTTTTTGGGTGTTCACAACATATTTTTACACTAATTTTGTTTCCCGATATAGAATACAATTAGTGTTCTTATTAATGGTTTATGTTATGGGTTGTTGTTTATTTATATTAGTGTACAAGTTGATGACATGTATTTTTGGATAGAAATATGACCTGTTACAGTTGTAGCTTTACTCATTTTAGACATGATTTCACTTAAACATATTATCAACCACTTGCCTCCTACTTTGACGTTTCCTCTTTCTTTCTTTTTTATTTTAGAAAATATTATATGATAATTGGTATGTATTGAATTTCGGATAATAATAATTTACTAAGTTATTAACTTAATCTTTAACTGTTCTATTTACTCGGATAACTTTAAATTTACTTTCTATTGAATAGATTTTTACCTATTAGTAACTTAAATATTAGATCGATCACTAACTATCTAAAGTAGCTATAAATGTGGTAGTACACTTGATTTTTCTTTTAAAATTCAATTTAATCACTTATTTAGTTCTTAACTTCATTGTATACTTCTATTATATTTTATTCTAATATTTGTTTTATTTTTGATTTATTAGAATAAATTTTTAAAAAGATTATTTTGGTGATATAATTGAAACTAAAGTATATTTATATGAGATTTTGTTAGATCTGTCTTAATGTATGATTTTTTTTTGATACATTTTATATAATTTCAAATAAAATATATTAAAAAATACTAAGGTTTAAAATTTGTATTGAAAAATTTTGTGCAAAAACAAAGAGTACAAACACATAAAAGAAACAGAGGAAGTAAATATTTCTTTTTTATTTTACCTGTTTAAAATAAAATTTGTTTTAAATAAGTCCATGTTGACAATACTATTAAAACTTAAAAGCCCACATGGAAAATATTTTGCCTATTACCATAATCTATTTGGCCACCATTGATTATCATTATCACCATGACAATCCATAACTCCTTTATAACATAATTTTCCTATAACCTAACTCCCTCATGACCTAATAGACACCTCTCATACTCCTTAAACCAATCAACTATTACTGCATCAGCAAGTGTTTTATGATTTATGACTATAAATACCCCTAAAATGACAGAAAATAAAGGAACCTAAGATATGCTATTCTAGGAGTGCTTTTCACCATTCTTATCCTAAATATGTTCTCAACGATGAAGTCTTACCTGAACCTCAAAGCCACTCTTTGATATTGATTATAACCAAATAATTATTGTCAATCTACAATATAAGCTCTTTCAAAGACTTGAACATCGAAAGAGTTTTTCTAGAGACTATCGTTCAAACTTATATTCTTTTATGGTTAAAACTTAAAAGTTTTAGATATGGTGATGACATGCCAATATTAAATAGATATGGTTAAAACTTAAATTTTTTTAGGTAGTATTGTTTGTTTATAAAAATTGTAGAAATAGCCCAATTAGTTGCCCAACTAGCCACATTTAATCCCACATTTTTCCTATTCGCTCCTGCCATCAGGATCGTGAAACTGTGCATACTACTTTCCCACTAGAGTCTCTAGCCACCACGCCTATTTCCTTCATGTCTCCTATTGGGTTTGCGCCTTTACGATTGCATTGAAGATGATTTTGATGGTATTCACTATCTTCCAATGCAGCACTCCACTTTGTTAAGCCACATTGCTGTGATGAACTCCTCATCTCTTCTGTTGTACGATAGCGGAAGCAAGGTCGATGAACAACAATGAAACAATAGGAAATTCAATGCAAACAATAAGAAAATGACACCAGAAATTTAACGTGGTTCACTATCAATGTGATAGCTACGTCCACCGACACCGAGAACAAATAATTTGACTATGATCGCAAAGAATACAAGATGAATTTCAATCACGCTCACAAACTACTATGGCTCTCTTGTGATCTCTTACAATTTGTGAATCATAATTCCCTAGTGCTAACAAGAGGGTGTATTTATAATAAATCAACTTGAAAGACAGTTTTAAAGGACTAAGTAACCACAAATAACCGACCACAAATAAAGGTAACCGTCCCAAAAGACGTTTCCCGTGAAAAGAAACTTCAATTGCGCGACCCGTGTAAAACTACGCGAGTCACAGAGTGAAGGCAGAAGCAGCTCCGCACCCCGCGGAGAATGACGCGCCTCGCGGACTTGGTCAGAATATTCTCCGAGCCCCGCCGAGGTCCCTCTGACCCGTACTGATCTCATTCAATGGTGCTTTACTAGTTTGAGTCACCATTAACAACAATCTCCACCTTGACGAAAACTTGTATTCAGCAGACGATCTCATCAACACACAGTGAACATATCTCAAGCCAAAACCCGATGTAAGGCTCATGCATAAGCCGTACATCCCGATAAATCTTCAACCAAGACTCATCCCGACAAGTCTCCAACCAAGACCTATCACCTACTTGTCACCAAGTATAACAACTCATAATGCTCCATCTGCATCACAAGCCCCGAGTAAGCTCCACCTTAAGGCCAACATGCCTACAACAGGAGCTCCCCAACACTGCCCCTAAGGGCCTACTACATCACATAGTAATCAATATTTAGCAAGTCTAAGCAATGTTTAAACTTACTAAATGGAACAGACTTAGTAAAGAAATCAGCTGGATTGTCAGCGGTCCCGATCTTCTTTACCTTTACCCTCTTGTCAGTACGCAAGAAATGATACCTGACAACAATGTGCTTGGTCCGATCATGGTGTACTTGGTCTTTAGGTAAGCAAATGGCACTTAGACTATCACAATACACCGTAGCAAAATCCTGTGCGATACCCAGTTCACCTACAAGGCCTTTGAGCCATATAGACTCCTTAGCTGCAGAAGTTAAAGCCATGTACTCAGCTTCAGTAGTAGACAACGTAACCAAAGACTGCAATGTAGACTTCCAACTAACCACAGAACCACCCAAAGTAAACACATACCCGGTCACCGACCTTCTGGTATCCACATCTCCTGGTATCCACATCAGCTGCATAATCAGAATCACTATATCCAGTTACCAAACACTCCTTACCATTCCCATATACAAGACCAATATCAGCTGTCCCTCTCAAATAGCGAAAAATCCTTTTTCACCCCTTGCTAGTGCTCTCTCCCAGGTCGAGCAATGAACCTAATCACAACACTAACAGCGTGCACAATATCCGGCCTAGTACAGACCATAGCATACATCAAACAGCCAACAGCGTTGGCATAAGGGACCCTAGATATATAAGCCAACTTCTCCTCAGTTTGAGGTGACATAGACAAAGACAATTTGCAGCTCATAGATGCTGGTGTACTTATAGGCTTCGATTTCTCCATCCCAAAACGAGACAAAATCCTTTCGATGTAACTTTACTGAGTCAAGAAAAGCTTACCTCTAGCCCGATCCCTATAGATCTCCATACCCAAAATCTTCTTAGCTGGACCCAAATCTTTCATGTCAAATTCCGAGTTAAGCAACTCTTTAAGTCTAGCAATATCCGATTTATTCTTTGTGGCAACAAGCATGTCATCAATATATAGCAACAGATAAATCATGAAACCGTCATCTAGCTTACTATGATACACACAGCAATCATACGAATTCCTATCAAAACCTTGCGAAACCATAAAAGAATCAAACCTCTTGTACCACTGCCGAGGGGATTGCTTAAGTCCATACAACTATTTTAGCAATCTGCATGCATAGTGCTCTTTCCCTCGGCCTGCTTCATCAAAATCTCCTCCTTCAAATCGCCATGAAGGAAAGTCGTCTTCACATCCAGCTACACCAGCTCAAGGTCATAATGTGCTACAATTGACAATAGCACCCGAATAGAAGTATGTCGTACCACCGGTGAGAATATCTCCACAAAGTCAACCCCTTCTACCTGACTGAACCCCTTTGCAACTAGCCTAGCCTTAAAACGAACTTTCTCAGATTCAGATGACCCTTCTTTCTTCTTAAAGATCCACTTACACCCTACAAGTTTTCTTCCCTCTGGTACCTTCATAGGTTCCCACACTCTGTTCTTGTAAAGAGATTGCATCTCTTCACCCATTAGTAAAGACTCACTACAACTAAGTGCTTGTTTATACGTGGCAGGTTCATATGACTCTACATCATCAGCTACACTCAATGCATAACCTGTCAAATTCTCAACAAAGCAATTCCTTCCTTCCATCTCTTCAATCGACCTAACATGCTTCTTGATAACTCGTCTAGGTTTCTCAAGAATGGTGTCAGATTGACTAGATGACCCCTGATTAGACTGCTCCACCTCCTCCCCAGAGTTAGGAGGAGATGGAACAACCTCAGGTTCAGGAGTACCCGACACTAGAATCTCAGCATCATCATCAATAAATTGCACTCGAGGTAAATCAGTAATGGATGACCGATGTTCCTCAAGTACTCCATCTGTCTGCAGCAAGTTCTCCCCTTCCTTTCCCAAATCAGAATACTCCGAGCTCTTCTTGGAATACATGGTGCTCTCATCAAAAGTGACATCCCTACTAAGAATGACCCGATGCTCCGAAGGTGAATAGATCCTAAACCCCTTCACACCATCACCGTACCCAACAAAACACCCCGTCTTGGCTCGTGGATCCAGCTTACCCTCACTAACATGATAATAAGCTAGTTTCACCAAACCCTAGAAATAAAACTACTCACTAAGCATGTTAAAACTAACAAGAGATTCAACAATGAAATTCATGGAGAAAATAAAATTTAAATTTAATAGAGAAACAAGCATTCAAAGATAACAATAATAACCAAGAACAAGAAATTAGAATTGAAATTAATACCTTCAATATAATTAAAATTACAATGTCGAAGCGTTGATTAACAATCCCTCAAGGCAAGTAATATGATAAATCCCTTTCAATACCAAACCCTCAAAACAGAGAAAAAGAAAAAGGAACAACGTCTCCTCTCCTATTACATTCCCTAATGATAAAATATAAACCGTGCGAAAAACGGTTATTAAAGCAGGACCGGACCGGGTTTCTAGAAGACCGGACCGGGTCCGTATGCTGGGAGTTTTCAGAGAGCAAAAATCGCAGGACCCGACCGGGTTTAGGCAAGACCGGACCGGGTCCGTAAGCTGAGCATTCATGCAAGTGATTATTGACAGACCCGACCGGGTTTAGAGTATACCCGATCGGGTCCTGGTCTTGGAGGCTTACATTCCTACTTCTCAATTGAAATCGCTCGGGTATGAAAATACCCGCCCGGGCCCATCATCATGTGCTTATTTTTCTTCATTAGAACATGGCAAAAGTACAAACGAGACCCAATGGGACTAAAAGCATATCCGAATGGACCCGTGAGCTCACAAAAGTGTCGTAGTGCGGTCTCGAACTCTGCCAAATCTCAAAGCACGCATCCTAATGCTCAGAATTGATCCGCTTCCAATACAAGAGTGGAGTAAAATGGCCTGAAATAATCAAAGACACACAAAAACTCCAACCAAGCGTAAAACCACATGGAAAATGAGAAATCACACATCAAAATGCCATAAAATGCAAGGGAAAGGAGCATAAAAATATAGTATAAAGTGCATACATCAGCAACACAGCCAAAAATCTTCAAATTAGAGAAACTAGGCAACTTACCACTTCATATCTCAAACGGGATTTTGAAGTCAATTCCCGAATGAGGACCCCTATTGGTGATATAACAAGTTGTCATCACAGATTCACTCCAATACTTCCTCCCAAGCCTTGCATTAGAGAGCATGCATCGAACTCTCTCAAGCACATCTGATTAACCCGTTCTGCAACACCGTTCTGTTGTGGTGTCATCCTGACGGTATGATGCCGACCAATACCCTCATCTGCACAGAACTGATTAAACTCTTCTTTGCAAAACTCTAGCCCATTGTCTGTTCGTAGCTTCTTGATCTTCCTACTTTGTCGATTCTCCACTAAAGCTTTCCATTGCTTAAAAGCTTTGAAGGCCTCATTCTTTGACTTAAGAAACCTAAGCCATGTGTATCGGGATTTGTCATCTACAAATGACACAAAATTGCGAAAACCTCCTATACCTTCAACCCTAGATGGACCTCAGCAATCTGAATAGACATAATCGAGCACTTCATCAGTAATGTGAGCACCCTTGCTGAACTTTGACCTGTGTTTCTTCCCAAACACACAATGGTCACAAAATTCAAGGTTGCCAACCTTGATACCGGATAGTAGACCCCTCTTAGACAAAAGCTGCATCCCTTTCTCCCCCATATGACCAAGCCTCATGTGCCCAATCTTGGTCATCTCCTGGTGAGATACTGATGCGCAAACCGCAGAATTAGACAGTGTGACACCCTCAAAGACATAGAGGGTGTTCCTCTTGATACCCTTAAGTACCAACTCCGAAGCTCGATAAATGGACAGCTCCCCATCTGAAAACGTTCCATTGTACCCCAAATCATCCAAGGTACCCAATGAAATCAGATTCTTCCCCAAAGCAGGGACATGCCGCACCCTAGTCAATGTAAACTTTCGCCCATCTCTAGTACTCAATCTTATGGATCCAATACTCGTAACCTTACAAGGTGTGTTGTTACCTACAATAACATTACCCCCATTGCAAGACTCATACGTGTCAAACCAATCTCGACGCGGACTCATATGGAACGAACACTCCGAATCTAGAACCCAATCATCAGAAAGATCCCTAAACTTAGCAGAACTCACTAATGCCAAGTCTTCCTCTGAATTATAGTTCTCCTTCGGTTTTACTTCAACTACAGCAGCTTGGGACTTGCCCTTCCTCACCGGACAATTAGCCCTAAAGTGACCCGGTTTTTCGCAGTAATAACAAGTCTTCCCCGCAGTCTTACCAGATCCCTTATTGCCGTTTCCAGCACCCGACCCAGTATTGTTGCCCTTGTTAACCCCCTTCACTTCCCGGACTTAACAAACAACCCACTGCCACTATCCCCGTTATCACGTATAGCTTTTTGACGAAGTTCCCTAGTATGAAGTTCTGCCTTCACTTCTTCTAGGGTCAGGTAGTCTTTACCAACAACATCTACTTTAACATCTAAGTTACGCAAATCCAGTAAAATAGAGTTAAGTTTTTCAAGATGTACCCGTAAGGGAGTACCTGACTGCATTCGGAGGCTGAACAACCGCTGCTTCAGCAATAATTTATTGGTCAGCGACTTAGTCATATACAATGACTCCAACTTCTTCCAAAGTTCCGCCACTGTAGCCTGATCAGTGACCTCCGTGTGATGATATGATCATCCAAACTTAGCAAAATGATAGAATAAGCCTTTTCCTCCATTACTGCTAATTGCCCGTCGGTTAATCCATCATTCGACCCCGCAGTGGTACTCCATAAAGCCAACGGACACCAGATTTGCTGATGTTTCAACAGAGCCTTCATCTTTATTTGCCATAGCCCGAAGCTATTTTTCCCGGTAAATTTCTCAATTTTTATTATAGAATCTCCAGCCATTGTTTCACTCAAAAACTCTCCAAGGACTTAAAACCTGAGCTCTTGATGCCAATTGTTGTGCGACAGCGAAAGCAAGGTCGATGAACAACAATGAAACAACAGGAAATTCAATGCAAACAATAAGAAAATGACACCAGAAATTTAACGTGGTTCACTATCAATGTGATAGCTACGTCCACCAGCACCGAGAACAAATAATTTCACTATGATCGCAAAGAATACAAGATGAATTCCAATCACGCTCACAAACTACTATGGCTCTCTAGTTATCTCTTACAATTTGTAAATCATAACTCCCTAGTGCTAACAAGAGGGTGTATTTATAATAAATTACCTTGAAAGACAGTTTTAGGGACTAAGTAACACCAACCACAAATAAAGGTAACCGTCCCAAAAGACATTTCCCGTGAAAAGAAACTTCAATTGCGCGACCCGTGTAAAACTACGCGAGCCGCAGAGTGGAGGTAGAAGTAGCTCCGCGCCCCGCGGACTTGGTCAGAACATTCTCCGCGCCTCGCGGAGGTCCCTCTAACTCGTACTGATCTCCTTCAATGGTGCTTTGCTAGTTTGAGTCACCATTAACAACATCTTCCTTGATCATTTTCTAGAATTCAATGAGGATATTAATAGTTCTTTTTAAACAAATTACAGGGCTGTTATGTTTCATCATGAGACTTCATTCCTCATATAACTCAAGCTACAACCTTCTTTGAGTTCCCTTCTTGTTTAAATATCTCAATGAAACAGTTTATTGCCATCTTAGAATCTGGGATACCCTTCATACTCAGGTTCTCACGTCGAAAGAATGTCCCAGAGTGCTCTCAAAACAAAATTCAATACCTTGGGTGGATATTTGAGTCTCTATATTCTAGCCCATGGTCGCTCAAATTTGTGAAATGGTTTAAGGATGAAGAGGAAGAAGAAGAAGAATGGAGGAGGAAGAACACGATGAATGGAAGAGGAAGGAGCTACTTAGTTTTAATGAAATGGAACAGGGGTAAAATGACAATTTCCTTATATAACGAAAAACAAATGTTTTTCACCTCATAATGTTACTGCAGTTAATTGTTCAACAGTAGAGTGCTATTTTGTAGAAATTTATTAAGAATTGCTACCACTGGCCATTTGCAATAGTTGGTGCCTACCATATAGAATATCCCCTAATTTAACATGTTCCTCCATAAAACAAATTCACACTATCATAAACCAACAAAATCAATAATATAACCAGACTCAAATGACCTAACAGCTATAAGACCTCTGAAACATAATAGCCCAACCTTTCCAGCAACGTATTGTGTTACATTAGAATAGAGAATATGAAGTAGTTGAGAGCCACCAATCTCTATCTCATCGGCCGAGAGTTCATGTTAACATTAAGAATCCTTAAATTCAAAGTGATCATCAACAAACTAAGATGCTCATTAATATTTGTATCAAATTGGAAGTATAAAACAAACAAAGAAAGCATAATTGTTTATTGATAAGAAAAGAAGCGAGACACTTAAGTAATACCAACACTCGACACCAATTATTCATCCCTCAAAAACCAATAGACAACTTCATGATAACTTTAAGACGATGGTCAGGGAGATTCCTTAATGCTTCCCAACTCCTCCTTATCAGTTGAAATATTGGCCAATCCTAACCGGACTAAGTTAAAGTCCCAACCATATTTCAATTTGATGAAACCAAGTATTCGGAGACTAGAAGAACATATCATCGCTTACAAGAATCTTATGATCCTCCAAACTACAAAGATGACATCCATGTGTAAATATTTCCTAACAACCTTGACAATCGTAACACTGACTTGGTACGCTTATCTTTTGATTGGGAGCATTTCTGGTTTTTCCCATCTTGAAGCTAAGTTTCAAAATTACTTTGTTTCCTCTAAAAGGAGGGAAAAAAAATCAAACTTTCATTTATTTAACATCACTCAGCAAGGAGAGTCAGTCTCGACATATACTTACAAAGATTCCATGAAGGTGCCTTCACAAGTCTAGATCTTGACAAGGCAATATTTGTATATGCCATGATTAAAGGAATAAGGAGTCAAACACATAAATTTCGATTGATCAAAAGCCAAGTTAAGTCTATGGGAAAGAAGATTATTTAGTTACATAATATTAGTCAGTTATTTAGTCAGTTATTATATATTTAGTTTCCTAATAGAAAAGTGCCCATGTATATATAGAAGAAGTTACTCTTTAATAAACAATGAGAAAAACTTTATTTTATCAACCAAAATTTCCATTATCTTAAAATCTTCATGGTATCAGAGCCTTAGGGTTTAGATTCGGGAAGGCCTCATCATCTACCGTTTCTTACCTTGCAAATGGCCGATTTATCAGAAGAGCAAACACAGCAAACCCTAATGTCAATGGAACAGATGGAACAGATGTTTCAGATGTTCCAGAAACTCAACAAAGTAAACAATCAAACTGAAAACCCAACATAACTCAAAATTTCAGAAAAACTCACATACCACAATTATACAAAATGGTGCAAGTTAATGCATGTAGCAATTGGAGGTCGGGGGCGGCTTAGTCACATCACTACCGGACCCCCACCACCGTCAGACCCCAATTATACCCAATGGGAACAAAGAGATGCCATGATCATAGCGTGGATAATTGAGAACATAGATGGAGATATTGTAAATCAATTCCTGGACTACACAACAGCACACAGCCTATGGCAAGGGATCTAAAGTCTCTTAGGATGTGGTAGGGACGAACTGCAAATTTTCGATTTGAGTTCAAAGGCAGAAACATTAAGGCAGGACAACGACACTATCGAAGTTTACTACGGTAAACTCAACATACTATGGAAAGAAATCGATCGAAAAATGCCAAATCCAATGTCATGCCCACTAGATATAACAGAATTCAATAAATACATCCAAAGACAGAGACTTTATCAATTCCTCACTGGGATTAACGACAATCTAGACAAAGGAAAAAGGGACATTCTCAATAGTGAACCTTTACCAATGGTGGAGATAGCCTACGCCTCAATCAGACGAGAGATCAAACGTCGGAAAATTATGAACGACGTCTCATCACCGGGACTTCGTCCCTCAGACATTGGATCGGGTTTAGCCACGAGGAACAAACATTTCCAAAGAAGCCGAGAAGAGGATGACCGGAGGAAAATCCGACGCACTCACTATGGTGGTTCCAGGCATACAAAGGAGGGATGCTTCAAACTTGTGGGGTACCCCGAGTGGTGGGACGATCTACAGAAAAGGAAAGCCGCCACCAAGGCACCGGCAAGCCGGACTGGCGGCAAGGCTAACCTCAGTACTGCCGATCAACCGACATCATGTCTAAAATCAGGTGAACTAGAAGGATGGAGCAATGGGGAAGGAGAGGCAACAGTAACCACAGAACAGGGAGACAACAATGGTGAGAAACAGAAGACGGAAGAGAGAGGAGCAACAGCCGTCAGACAACAATGATACACATGGGTTTATTGAGATAAAAGCTAGAGGATACTCTATGAATAATCCTATAATTCGAGCTACTAAAGATATTATTTATACTCTTCAAAGAGTCCCCCTTAAGACGACCCCTAATAACCTAGTCATGAAATATCATGATTCGATAAGTAAGCCTTTGCAAAAGCCTCACTCAGACCTGGTGGTCGTGACAACAAATTCAAGGAAATAAAATGTCTTAAGAGACCTAGGAAGCACACAGACTTAATCACCATGAATTTCCAAAGATAAATGAAATATAAGGAGGAATATATTCAAGCAATGGATAGATCACTTGTTGGTTTTGCAGGTGGCCGAAGTCTTATTTCTCAGAAGGATCATATTACCCGTTCAAATAGGAGATAAAAATAAAATTCAGACTATGCCTATTAGATTCACAGTGGTGGATACGAACTTTACGTACACATGCTCACAAACAACTTCACATAAAAATAAATTTATTAACTAGATATAGCAATTCACAAACAAAGAGAAATTGAAATGGGGAAAAACATTTGTTTCATTTCCTTTGAGGAACTAAAGATCTTGGATTATTTTATCAATCAAAACACGATACCACTTTTATTGGATACGTAGATGCTGGATGCTTATCAGACCTACACAAGGCTAAATCGCAATGTATTCACATATATAGGTACCACTATATCTTAGAGATCCATAGAACAAACATTGATTACTACATCATCAAATCTTGTAGAATTGATTTCCCATCATGAAACAAGTAGATAATGTATTTCATTAAGGTCACTAATTGGTCATATTCAAAAAGGATGTGGGATAAGCACATAACAAATTCTCCAACTATAATTTATGAAGATAATATCGCTTGTATTGAACAAGTCAGGGAAGCTTCATAATAAGGGATAAAAGCAAACACCTTACACCAAGACTTTTCTACGCACATGCCTTCCAGAAGGATAGAAAAATAGATTTCACACAAATTCGATCAAATGAAAATCTTGTAGACTTGTTCACAAATGCCCCTCCATCAAAGAGGTTCTGACAACTTGTACACAAAATTGAAATATGGCATCTCCGAGATATATGCTGAGGTTTTTATCGCATTGTATTTTTCCTAAAAACACTACAAAAAAAAAGCAACTTTCCACTGCCCAAAATAGTTGGAAATCAGTCGGTATAGAGCTATACCGACTGATTTTCAACTATTTTGGGATAGTCGGTTCTGAATGGTCGAAATCTCATTTTAGTATGAAAACAGTAGAAATTTTCGTCTAATCATGGTAGTCGAAAAATTAGTCGGAAATTCAGACTACCATGTTAGTCAGAAAATAGTAGGAAATTTCCGACTAATAAATAGTCGGAAAACACTATTTCAGAATTTATCCCAAAATAACAAGACAAAGGTTTTTTAAAAAATTTTCGACCACCAAGTTGGTCGGAAAAAAAATTAGATGAAAGAATGTGCCACATCATGGTCGGAAAAAAAAAAATTTCGACTACCATGTGGAACCCACATCACGCCTACATGGCACCCAACACCTTAACAATCAGCTTATATATAAATGGCTTGGGGAAAATTCGAACCGAAGACTTTATGGATATTACATCCACACTCCAATTATTATTATTATTATTATTATTATTATTTGTATTAGTGTTTTATTAGTCGTATTAGTGTAATATTAGTATTTTTATTAGTTGTATTAGTATATTATTACTTAAATTAATATATTATTACTCGTATTAGTTGTATTTGTGTATTATTATTATTATATTATTAGTTGCATAAGTATATTACTACTCGTATTAGTGCATTATTATTACTTTATTAGTTATTTAGTCGTATTAGTCGTATTAGTGCATTATTAGTCGTATTAGTGTTTACTCAAAAAAAAGAAGTCGTATTAGTGTAGTACTCCCTCCGTTCCTTTTTGTTTTTCCACCTTACTAAAACGGGTAGTTCCATAAGTTTTTCCACTTTAGAATACTTTCCATTTTTTGAAAGTTTTTTTTCCCATTTATACCCCTCAAATACCCTCTTTTACCCTAAATAATTCTATTTTAACCCATGGATTCTTTTACTCCCCTTGGGAGCAGCGTGTGTCATTTATGTTCATCAATATATTCTGCTTCCTCTCCCCAAAAGAAGTCGTTGCTTTCTCTCTCTTCTTTGACTTTCTTCCATGGCTTTCTTAGCTTTTATCCCCTGTTCATTCCTCATTTTTACTCCATTTTTACTGCATTAAAATGTAGATCGGAATTTGGTCTTCATTTTGATGTTCGTTTTGTGAATTTTGGTTGAGTTTGATTTTTTCAAGCCCTCTGTTTTGCTTTCTTCTTCGACTTCCATTGTTACTGTTTGAAGCTTTTGTTTGTCCATGACAACCGTCGAATCTAAGAGTGATTCGACCATACCATCATACCTTTATGACGGTTTGTGTGACCGTGGAGAATTTTGTTCTTGTTCCATTAATGGGAGGTCACACTCTTATTCAAATGAAATTCTTAAATGGACTAAAAAAGATCTTGAGGCATATCAAAAGGCGATGGAGGATGATGCTACATCTAGGTTTCGTGATTCTACCCCTTCTCCTAATGTTGAAGAAGAATTACCACAAAGTGTTCTTGAGTATTATTTGGAGTCTCCATGTCATGTTAATCCTTCAACTCCATCTAAGATTCGTGAAGACCAAGTTAATTTGGTTGTCCATGACACTCCTGAGGAAGTTATTGCTTCAAGGGGGAAAAAAACCCTAAAAAACGCACGTGAATTATGTAATTTGGTTGAGTTAGAATGAATGTAAAGCCCCCTTGCCTGTTGTTTTGTTGCCAAATTGGATCATCATTTGTTATGTGAACCCTTGCATTATCTTGTTGGATGAAAATTATCGATGGACCATCACTTGGCCATTTTCTAAGAATTGCTGGAATTAATTGTTCTATGAGCATGCTCCTATAAACTTCCTGAGTAACTGAATCAGTTGGTTTAATTTCTATAGACCCCTTTGGACGGTTAATTGAATTTCTTTGTGCTGCAACCCTACTTACGAAAGGGAAAATTCTGATTTTCCCATCAAATGTGCATTGGCCATATTGATTCCATGTAGGCCTTGCAACCGCCCCTAAAAACATGGCTTTTGGAATGAATTTTGATGACTTTCCCGCTCTATATGGAATTTTTTCTTTGTGTGCTAGATAAACTCTTTGTGTCTTCTTGGTTAAGTAAAACCATTTTTCATCAATATGTATGAAGTCATACATACCTTTATACATTGGATGACGATGAATTGTATCTTCTTGAATGAGACTTAAAATCAACTCAACCCTACTTGCCTTGTTTGCATCCGTTAAATAAGGGTGTAATGGATTTGAATGTGCCTTAATCACCCCCCTTCGTATCAATCGCCAAACCGTTGTTGGTGCCAAGTCTAAGCATGTTGCAACATCTCTTATGCATGTACGTTCACCCATTGGTTTTGATTCAAGTACGTTTGGTGGCACTTGAACTCTTTTTCTTCCACAATTCTTGTACTTTGAATCGACAACATAAGGCTTGTTTTCTTCTTTGGTTTCAATTGCACGTTTCCATAAGTTTCGAATTGATCTTGGTGTGTAACCGTATTTGTTTGCTATTCGTACGAATGTACCATGTGGGAGTGAGTCACTTACTTTAAGTGACAACATTTCATGTAAATTGACATGCCTCAACTCGTTTGTAAGCCTTGGTTTACGTTGATCTTGTTGTTCTATTTGTTGTGCATCAATTTCTTGTGGTTCCTCGTCAGAACTGGAGCTTGACTGTGAATCGTATGCATTTGATCCAAAATACCAAGCCCCCTTTAGCTCATCGTCATCATTTGAAGCCATTACAAGGCTAATGATGCAAATGAGGTTGCTGGACAGTTATTTTTTGTACTGTGAGGCTGCTGTTTGGGTTAATATCGTGGCTGGACAATAATATCGTGGCTGTTTGGGTTGCTGGACAGTAATCCATGTACTGTGAGGCTGCTGTTTTGATTTTTATGCTTCAAGCCTTAAATCAGCAGCTTAAATAAGATGATTAGGAATTTGTAAGGTCATTTTTTTGGAGATTGTACTTGCAATTATTCATTTTAGTAATCCATGTATTTCTAATTTGGCCAATGCAAGGACATATTTTGCTCTCTCTACAATGTAAACTTTCCCTCCTTTTTTTTTAGAAACAAAAATGTAAACTTTCCCAATTTGGAAAGTGGTTACTTTCCCTCCATGTAATTTCTCTCTCTACAATAAAATCAGATTTTTTTATTATTATTTAATTATATCTATAATTAATTGCTCTCTCATTCTACCACCAAAGATTCTCTTTTTCTTAATCTTTGTGAAATACCCAAATAGGAAGAACAAATAGGAACGGAGGGAGTACTAATATATTATTAGTATGTAATTAGTCGTAGCAGTGGTATTAGTATAATTAGTCGTAATTATTATTATTATTATTATTATTATTATTATTATTATTATTATTATTATTGTTATTAGTATTAGTATTATTATTAATTGCTTTAGTATTTCATTAGTATAATATTAGTATTAGTATATAATTAGTATATTATTACTCGTATTAGTCGTTTAATTTATTATTATTATTAGTCGTATTAGTGCATTATTAGTCGTATTAGTGTATTATTACTCGTATTAGTTTATTATTAGTTTAATTAGTCGTATTTATTATTATTATTAATATTATTATTAGTATTATTATTATTGTTAGTCGTTTTCGTGCGTTATTAGTATAATATTAGTTGTATAGGAGTAGTATATTATTACTCATATTAGTCGTCTAATTTATTATTATTATTATTATTATTATTTTATTATTATTAGTATTATTATTAGTTGTATTTGTGCATTATTGGTCGTATTAGTGTATCATTAGTATAATATTAGTTGTATAAGTATATTACTACTCGTATTAGTGGATTATTAGTACTTTATTAGTTATTTACCCGTATTAGTCGTATTAGTTATTATTAGTCGTATTAGTGCATTATTAGTACTTTATTAGTTATTTAGTCGTATTAGTCATATCAATATATTATTATTATTATTATTAGAGAAATTTGTAAAGAAACACCTTTTAAAACCCCTTTTTTGTAAAGAAACACCTTTTATAATTTTTTTATAAAAAAAACCTTTTAAGAGACTTTTTTTTTAAAAAGCACCTTAAATCAGTTTCCGGTGACTTTTGTCAACTTTTCGGCGTTGACTATGCCATTTGAGCTCAAAAGTCAACGCCGGAAAGTTGACAAATGGCATAGTCAACGCCGGAAAGTTGACAAAAGTCACCGGAAACTGATTTAAGGTGTTTTTTTTAATAAAAAGTCTCTTAAAATGTGTTTTTTTACAAAAAAAAAAAAAATTATAAAAGGTGTTTCTTTACAAAAAAAGGATTTTAAAAAATGTTTCTTTACAAATTTCCCTTATTATTATTATTATTATTATTATTATTATTATTATTATTATTATTATAATGCAAAGTTGCATATTAAAGTTCATAAACTTGTGAAAGAAGTTTTCGACTGAATTTTAGTGGAAATTCGGTCAAATTTTTTCCGACTAAAATTCAATCGGAATTTAGTCAAAAATTTTTAATTAAAAATTTTTCTTTTTTTTCAAATTTAAAATTCCGACCAAACTTTGATTTAGTAGCAATTTAGTCTGAATTTTCGACTAACACTTGTCAGTCAAAACTTTAGTCGGAAATTTCCAATAGTTTGGGTTAGTCGGTAAGATCTCTTTTTTTGTTGTGAAATGCTTTTAATGACAATATTAAATGGATATATTGTAATAGTATTTAACCCTTTTTCATAGTTAGAATGCGGTTTGTTGAAAATGATGTGAAATATCTTTATGAATGTATTTGGTGAATTATTATAAATAGAACTTTGCCTATAAATATGCAAGTTTGCGTAGTAATAAAATTAATTGAGTAAAAAGTTTATCTTTCTTACTTATTTGCTCATTTTATTTTCTTTTTATTCTCCCTAAATCTTAATGGTTGAAGACTAATTCAAGCAGTTGTCATTTGACATTGACACTAACAAAATTTTTACAGCCGGCCTTCTGTAAGACCGGCTCAGGCCAATTCATTAAAATTTAATGGATACTCTTACTTTATATTTTATAAGAATTTATAAACTTTTTGTAGTTTGCTAATAACGCCTTCGTAAAGATTAATTAGAATTTAGGATGCAGAATTGCAGACCGCCGACAATTTTAATTTTGTCACATTGCTCTTAGTATACGAACCGCTGTCTTTTGGAAGAGCAATCAACACTCAAAACTGAAGTGAACAGATACACTCTTTTCTCTGTTGTCACTCAATCCAATCTTTCTTTCTGTTTCTTTTTGTTGTTTGTACTTTTAAACCAAAGCTTAATTATGGGGTATTCAGTTCAGCTCTAGTAATCCTCAATTTAGCTCTTTTCTGGGTCTACAATTTGGTGTATTTGAAAGGTATTGGGATTGTTTTGTTATCTATTTCTGTAGCAAGATCAGTTTTTTCCACTTGGGTTGTCTTGATTACTAGCAGCATTTCTGTATCTGCAAGAGAATGTGGGATTGAATCTGGGTCTTATTCAGTATGTTAGCTTGAACCCATTTGGCCAAAACCTCATTATTGGTAGCATGTTCAACATGATGGGTGCTAAGTGCTTCATTGTTAATTATTGAGCTTTTGATGTTTTAATATTTGTTGATTGCTGATACATGACTACAATGATGACAATGATGTGAAGGCCTTCATTTTAAACCCCAAAGTTAGGTTTTACTGATTGCTATAATGCTACTATTAAATAAAGTCTATGATTAATTTTGCAGTACTAAAAAATTTTACTTCTATTATGCAAATGTGGCTCTTGCTTCGGTAGGATCTAGAAGGGTGCAATGTACGCAACCTTAGGTGATATTGGATTGATAACATGGTCTACTTTTCAATGAGCTCCACAATTAGAATCCAAAAATCTATTGCAATAATTAGATCTGATATGGATTTAGAGTTTCTGTTTAGTGTATAGAAGCTTTTTAATGAATTTGATGACATTGATATTGGGGTGGATAAATTGATTTGAGGGGTGTTTTTGTTGTAGTTATTACTAATTTTAGTTGAATTAAAAAACAATGTTTAGCTTCTGATTTTATGAAAATAGATCTGAAGTGGTTTGTTTTCTTTGGTTCTTTCGGATACATTAAACACCACATAGATATGGACTGTATGTCATCTACCCCGGATCCTGGGAATGATAGTATAAGTATGATGGTATGGTATGGTATGTTATAGTATGATATGGTATAGATATGGCCATAGGGTGGATAATTTGTTAATTTCACTAATCTTGTTTATTATTAGTATACTTTTTAATGTGCTTTATGTAAGTAAATGGCTTGAATATTACTTTACAGATGAGAATTTTTGTTTACAAGATATTCACATGAATTCTTTATTTTCTTTTTTATGTATAGAATATCTTATGCATGGACATGGCTGGTCAGTTATTAGATTTATGTAATTATGGCCGAAGAACACTTCTTTCTATGATGGGATTTTTAGCTGTTATAGTAGTTTTTTCTCAATTCTGGGCGTTGCCTTCTGGTAAATACTTATCTACTATGTCGCCTAGTCAAGAACATTCACCTCTCATAATGATAAGAACAAGTCCGCGTTCCCAAAATTTTGTTACAAATGGTAATTTTGACTTGGTGCAAGGAGTTGGTTACAATGCAAATAACATAGGAGAGGAAGGTAAAGGCAATGGACTTACATTCCGGCATGAAATAAGTGGACTTATTGTTGCTTCTGGTAAGGACTTTTCACCGATTATGAAACCAAGAGTTGTGGAAAATGAAATGAAGCAATTTAATATCATGCATAACAATACTATTGAGCAAAAACTTGAGGACAGTAATCATATGGATGCTTCAAATTTTTTTTCAAAAGGTCGAATTTCTGTACACAGAGTAGAGCCTTCGGGTAACAGATCAATTGTTTCAGCAAAAACTAGCAGCTCTCAAGTGCACAATATCAGTCAGGTTATGGAGTTGGAGGCTAGGATCAAGGAGGATTCATCTATGATTGAAAGATATGTGAAAAAAATGAGGGGAGCTACAATAACTTTATCTGAAATGAATACCATGTTGCGTAGTAAGCCTGCGTTTTCAACCACAGTGGTATTGAAGTGATTTTTTTTTTTTAATTTATATTTATCTTGGTGTAGTTTGCCCATCATTCTCATTTATCTTTTTACTGATTCTAGAGGCAAAGAGGATCTGCAGCACGTGACCGCCAACTTCTTTCAGCAAGCTTTCAGATCAAGAATGCTCCTGTTTTAAGAAGCGTATCTGACTTGCATGCTCCTCTCTTCCGAAATGTCTCCGTGTTCAAAAGGTATATGTTGACCTCGACTTTGTAATTGTGCTGAAAAAGAGGTGCATTGTAGAGAGTATTGTCTATTAACTTGTGAAAGAAAACACGAGTACGAAATAGAAGTTAGGCACTGATGTCACTTCTTTTTCCGTTAACTGATCGCAATGTGGCTAAGAAGTGGGAACATAATCCTGTAAATTTATGTTTTTCGCTTAGAGATTCCATATGTATTTAATGTAGAAGATTGAAGGTAATATTTCTTACAGGAGCTATGACTTGATGGAACGTCTACTCAAAATTTATGTATACAAAGAAGGAGAGAAACCAATATTCCACAACCCAAGACTACGGGGGTTATACGCAGCTGAAGGATGGTTTATGAAGCTGCTTCAAAGAAGTAAACACTTTACTGTGACGGATCCGAGAAAGGCCCATCTTTACTACATTCCTTTCAGTTCTGACATACTACGTGCTACCCTTTATGATGAGAAATCACGTAATGTCAAAAACTTGGAGCGGTATCTTGCAGATTATGTTGATTTTATCAGAGCACGATACCATTTTTGGAACAAGACTGGGGGCGCTGATCATTTTTTCATTGCTTGTCACGATTGGGTATGCCTTTTAGTTTCCTTGATGTATCTTATTTAACGTTCATAGTTTAGAATTTGGCTTATCCTCTGGGTTTATCTTAAAGTCATGTGTCTTAATGTCTCTGTACTTCTGCTTTTATCACCAAAAAGTTTTACGCTTTTTTATTAGGGCTCGCGTATAACAAGGCTTTATATGAGCAATTGCATTAGAGGACTCTGTAACGCCAATGTTGCAAGAGGATTTACGATAGGTAAGGATGTGAGTGTTCCCGTAACTTATATTCGTAGTGGAAATGACCCCACTAGAGACATAGGAGGAAAACCACCTTCAGAAAGAGATATATTAGTCTTCTTTGCCGGACAATTACATGGTTATCTCCGTCCTTTGTTATTGCAATACTGGGAGAATAAGGTGCCCGATATGAAGATTTTTGGTCCACTCCCGCGGGATATCCAAGGCAAAGCAGTCTATAGGGATTACATGAAGAGTAGCAAGTACTGCATTTGTGCACGAGGTTATGAAGTCCACACTCCTAGGGTTGTCGAGTCCATCTTCTACGAGTGTGTCCCCGTCATTATCTCTGACAATCATGTCCCTCCTTTCTTTGAGGTTCTAGATTGGGAGGCGTTTGCCGTGTTTGTTCAAGAGAAAGACATCCCAAATTTGAGGAACATTCTTCTTTCTATCCCTGAAGAGAGGTACCTTGTTATGCAACATAATTTAAGAATGGTGCAGCGGCATTTCATATGGAATAAAACTCCAGAAAAGTATGATTTATTTCACATGATTCTTCACTCGGTTTGGTACAACCGAGTTTCTCAGATAAGACCTGGTTAGAAATCTGTGGTTCAATTGGAAGCTGTTTCTTTGACTGATTGCACTTGCTTGAATCTCTAAAAACCGTAAGTTTTTTGGGTTTATTTTATCTTCTTACTTGTCGTTGATAATTTGTTTATTCATTTGGAAAATCCCTTCAAAAGCCTAATATTCCTATCATTGATGCAGTGAATCTGGTATACTTTCTTGATCTGTTTGATGGACATGTTTAATTATGATTTTATGAACAAGATCAGGTTCATTGCCTAGATCTTTTCTTAGAGAAAAAACTTCTCGGAAGGGTGTCTGAATAAAGGAATGTGGAATAATAATGCTCTTTGAACAAGCCCCCAACAGATCAATTTCATGCAAGGTGTGGTTACAAGTTCTCCTATCCAGCATGTATAAATAATTGTTTTCAACTTTGCCTTATTTGCTTATTCAGATTTTATCTCTTTATAAATTTTTTGGATCGTATGTCATGAATGGCTGGGAAGGGGTATTTTAGGAATTAAGTAATAAATAATACTTAGTAATTAGTTAAGTGGGAGAATAAAATGTAGAGATAATTAATATAAATAGAGGGGAAGGGGAAGGGTTTAAGGCATTCATTCAAGTAATAGTTTTAAGTGGAGTTTTATACTCGTTGGGAGAGAACAAACCTTTCGAATGCTTGTATACTATCATTTGTAATCGTTCTTTGGTTACAATCGTTCTTCGTTGTACATTTTCATTTACATTCAATTTCTACAATCAGTGATTTGTATTTTGTCATACAATTTGTTCATTCGTATATTGGAACAAATATACCTTCTGCATATGATCAGCACACTGGGAACAAAGAAGACTTAAGCATTGAGGATCAGCATACTGAATTTAGACCAGCTCAAGTTAAGGAAGCTGATGTACAAAGATTTGAGGAACAGTTACTCAATACTATGAACATACATGATCCAGCCTTGAGGAAAGTATACATAGTCCTGTATTAGAAGATAATGAACAGTTGGGTGTTCCCAAACGTTGACAGAAGATAAGGAACAACTAGGTGTTCCCAAATCCTGACAGTAGAATTATCACGCTCTTTTTAAGACGTCTAATATGACCGTTAGAAGTTAGGGGCCTTCTTCTTGATTGTAAGCCGTTAGAGGATGAAAGCCAATTCTATAAATAAGGCTCTCCTCCACATTGTAAAAGTGACATATTATTCAGTTTTAATTCATCTACGTTCTTAGTAATCATTCAGATAACAAGGTGTTTGTCTCTGTTTTGCCGTATTCTGATTGAGAGGATTGAGTATATCAAGCCTTCACAGATTCATACTTCTCCAAGATCACGTTGATCATTGAGAGAATTGTGAGGATTAAGGCCTTGCATTTCTTAGGGGAATTAGTGTCTTTTTCCAGGATAAGTAATCATTAAAGATTGCTTAGAATTCATCTAAAATCGGTCAATTTGATCGAGAAATTCTTCGTTCTTGATTGTCTGGTTTTTTGAGCAATCGAACAAGTTAATCATAATCAATCTTCCGCTGCAAACTTGTTCCAACTTGGTATCAGAGCCGTGTTCTGAATAGGGACACGAAGGTAGGTTACAAAGGAAGCCAGGTAATTGGTAATTTCGCGTTTTCTGAAAAGGGAAATCGGAAAATCAGGTATTGTTTGCATTTTGTTTCAATCGGTAATCACAGGTATAAATTCAATTCTTCCTTGATATTAAATTCTGTGTTAAAGATGGTAGAATTCGATTTAATCACCACACGCATTTGATTGAAGGAAAGATTTCTGAAATCTGATTTTATTATCATTGCATGCATGTAAAATTGTTATCCGATAATCGAATTTTTTTTGAGTTTTCGCTTAAATTGATTCCTATAATTCCATTTTGATTGTTTGATTGTGGATACCGATAATAATTTAACAAGTTTTTTTTCGCAAATTTCTGAACATTACGTTTCTTTTGAAAATTTTGGTATATACAATCTGATTCTTGAATATCATTCTGTAAAATTAGGGTCGTGTATCTGTGCATTCATTATTGTTAGTGAAAATTTGTTGATTGGGAAAGTTTCTTGCAAAGATTGTGGCTAGTGATTTTCTGAATTGTGTTTTTGTTTTGGTCTCTGGAAAAATTGTTGTAGAAATTTTCTTGCAGGATCTGAATATTAGTTGTCTTACCATTGTCTTGTTTGTGAATAACTTGGGAAACATGGATGTGGACGAGAAAATAGAAACCCTTACCAATTTACACCAACAATTAGCTGTTACAGTAGCCAATAACATGGGGAACCAAGGGGATAGACCTCAACAGCACCCACAAAACCATAGGAACAATGAGGATAAAACTTTGAAGATCGACTTACCTAGTTTTGATAGACACTCTCCAGACCCAGAGGTGTACCTGGATTGGGAAACTAATATGGAAAGATACTTTGACTTTAAGGAAACCACACCTGAACAACAATTTAAGCTAGCTAAGATTAAACTGACCAAGCTTGCTGCTACATGGTTAGAAGGAGTGCAGAGGCAAAGAAGGAGGGAGGATAGAGAAAGAATCAGTACATGGGAAAAACTGAGGAAGCACTTAAGGAGGAAGTATGTCCCACGCAATTATAGACAGCAGCTATGCATACAATAGGGAACATTAAGACAAGAAAATAGAACTGTGTCTGAGTATATCCAAGAATGGGAACGGTTATCTGTTGTTTGTGACACTAATGAGACTGAGGAGATGAAGATTGGGAAGTTTATAGGTGGCTTAAGGGAAGACTTAAGGAGAAAGCTAGAGTTGACCCCAAACCTTACCTTCAGCCTAGCTTGTAGCAATGCCCTCACTTTAGAGAAATATTCTAAGAAGAAACCCAGCATAGACCACTCAAGAAGTGTTGCAGCACCAACACATAGAAGTGTTACAGCACCAACACATATTGTCACTCCGACCACTGCACTAGATAAGATTCCACCCTTGATCAACACTACCAAAGATAGGGACCCTAGGGACTTGAAGGGGGTAGTTTGTTTCAAATGCCATGGACATGGTCACATAAAGAATCAGTGTCCCAATGCTAGAGCCTTCACTGTGCAGGAGTGGCCAGCAATTAGGGAAGTAGGCAAACCTAGGGCTATGTTAGTCAGCATGAATGGGGAGGAAGAGGTAGTTTGGCCTTCCACATCTAAGGAAGATCCTGATGGCTCATACGTTGTGAATGATGAGGGAGTTTTAGAGACTTTTGGAGGAACTGAGAGCAGTAAGGAGGAAGAAAATAGAGAGAAAGTTTACCCTGAACTAGATATGAAAAATATGTTGATTAGAAGGAACTTTCATGCTACCCTAAGGATCAAACCCAATGATCAAAGAGAGAACATTTTCCAAACCAAATGTAAAATTAAGAACAAAGTTTGTGACTTAATCATAGATGGGGGGAGTGTAACTAATTGTGTGAGCAAGGATTTAGTGCAGACCTTGGATTTAGAAACTAAGCCACACCCACACCCTTATAAGCTGAAATGGTTGGATAGCAAGGCCAGTGGGTTTGTGAAGAAGAGGTGCTTGATCCAGTTTGCTATAGGGTCATTCAAAGATAAAGTGCTTTGTGATGTGTTGGATATGACTGCCTGTCATGTGCTCTTAGGTAGACCTTGGCAGCATGACAAAAGGACCTTACATAATGGCTACACTAATGTTTATACCTTGAGACATGAGGGGAAATTGAAAGCCCTTATGCCCCTGCCACCTCATAGAACTATGCCTCCACAGAAGACAGCAGGTAGTAAACCCACTTTGTTTTCACAAGAAGCAACAGATAGTATGTCTTTGTTCAGCAAGAAGGTCAGACAGAAGAATAATCACTTAGATGTTGGGAAGATTGAACAGTCTACTGACAATTCAGACCATGAATCCATTAGACATACTTGGGAACAAAATAGACTTAATGCCAAACGTGCTAAGTGGCTTGAGTTCATGCAAATTTTTAATCTTGCTGCTAAGCATAAAAATGGTAAACCTAAAATAGTGACAGACACATTAAGAAGGATAGCACACTTACTAGCTCTACCAAATGCTAAGGCTTTGGGGAACAAGATGATTGAGAGACAGTATCAAACTGACCTAGATTTCAGAACTGTATACACAAGGGTTGAAGGTGCATATGGAATAAATGCTATATTATTTTTATCACTAATTACTTTTTCTTTGCATTGCAGAACACATGGAGATGCTACACAACACGCTGAAAAACTGATGAACATCAACAAGCAAATGCAAAGGAACACTAAGAAGACTACCACTATATATCAACAAGAGGTCAACGAGCACCCTTCAGCTGCACCAGAGCTCCGGATTGGGGATAATACTTTCAAGACAAATTTTCTAGAGCAAAATGGAGTCCCTCCCAAATTCAACATAGGGGATCTGCAACCATACTATGCAGATTCTGAATTGGGGACAATTCAAACTGAAGAAGGAGAGAATGGAACAAATATACCTTCTGCATATGATCAGCACACTGGGAACAAAGAAGACTTAAGCATTGAGGAACAGCATACTGAATTTAGACCAGCTCAAGTTAAGGAAGCTGATGTACAAAGAGTTGAGGAACAGTTACTCAATACTATGAACATACATGATCTAGCCTTGAGGAAAGTATACATAGTCCTGTATCAGAAGATAATGAACAGCTGGGTGTTCCCAAACGTTGACAGAAGATAAGGAACAGCTAGGTGTTCCCAAATCCTGACAGTAGAATTATCACGCTCTTTTTAAGACGTCTAATATGACCGTTAGAAGTTAGGCGCCTTCTTCTTGAGTGTAAGCCGTCAGAGGATGAAAGCCAATTCTATAAATAAGGCTCTCCTCCACATTGTAAAAGTGACATATTATTCAGTTTTAATTCATCTAGGTTCTTAGTAATCATTCAGATAACAAGGTGTTTGTCTCTGTTTTGCCATATTCTGATTGAGAGGATTGAGTATATCAAGCCTTCACAGATTCATACTTCTCCAAGATCACGTTGATCATTGAGAGAATTGTGAGTATGAAGGCCTTGCATTTCTTAGGGGAATCAGTGTCTTTTTCCAGGATAAGTAATCATTAAAGATTGCTTAGAATTCATCTAAAATCGGTCAATTTGATCGAGAAAATCTTCGTTCTTGATTGTCTGGTTTTTTGAGCGAACGAACAAGTTAGTCATAATCAATCTTCCGCTGCAAACTTGTTCCATATATATACAATTTTCTGTTTACTCTTATTAATTTCATCTAATGGCCAAGTTAGTCCATAACAATTGGTATTAGAGACGTTCGATTCTTGGTGATGGAGGACGCGTCGGAGATCAAGGACTTTGTGATCGAAATCCTGCAGGAACACAACAAGACCTCAAAACTGGCTTTAACAGAGTATTAATTCTGATGGAGGAGATAATCACTAAAATTGACAACAACATAGCACAACATGTTCTGCATAAGGAAGATATTTCCAGACAGTCCAAAGCAGATCTTGACCAGTTTAGAAACAAGTATTTAGAGAACAAGAAAAAATCAGATGAGCGTTGGGAGGCTTTACTCAAAAAATTGTCTAAGATGAAACGGAATAATAAATCAAAGAATTAGGGTTTTGAATACTCTTTGTATTAATAATGAACAATGGTTTAAGCCAGAATATATACAGAAGCTAGGAGACTAAGAATGGTAACAAAATATATGACAAAATAAATACAGAATAAAAATATCTCTAAATATGTTAACTTTCCTACACTCCCCCTCAAGTTAGGTCTTCGGGTCACCGATACCTAACTTGCATAGTGTTTGTTCGAACACCTCAGAACTAACAGCCTTTGTAAGAATATCAGCAAGCTGGTCCTTTGATCTGACAAAAGGATGGCTGATAATGTTATTCTCCAATTTCTCCTTAATAAAATGTCTGTCAATCTCCACATGTTTGGTTCTATCATGCTGAACTGGATTCTCGGAGATGCTAATAGCCGCTTTGTTATCGCAAAAAAAGTCTGCAGGTTTGTCTTCTCGAAAAGTCTAACTCACTTAGGAGCTTCTTTAACCACATTACTTCAGTTATTCCCTTTGCAATGCCCCGGAATTCTGCTTATGCACTTGAAAGAGCAACTACTTTCTGTTTCTTACTTTTCCATGTAACTAGATTGCCTCCAATAAGAGTAAAGTATCCAGATGTAGACCTCCTATCATCTCTGTCTCCTGCCCAATCAGCATCTGTGTAGGCAATAAGATCTAAGTGCCCATTCTTCTTATAAAATATCCCTCTGCCACTAGTACCTTTAAGATACCTTAGAATCCTCATAACAGCTGTCATATGGTGAGTTTGGGGTTGGTGCATAAATCTGCTTACAACACTAACTGCATATGCAATATCTGGTCTCGTGTGAGCAAGATAAACAAGTTTCTCGACCAACCTCTGGTATTGTCCCCTATCTGCAAGTTTCTCTCCTTCGATCATCTGTAACCCGTGATGAGTAACAATAGGAGTCTCTGTTGGTTTACAATCAATCATACCAGTCTCTGTAAGCAAATCCAAAATATATTTCCGTTGGCTTATAAAGATACCCTTTTTTGACCTCAGAACCTCAATGCCAAGGAAATATTTTAGCTGTCCCAAATCTTTCATTTCGAATTCTCTAAAAAGTTGCTTCTTCAAAGTATCAATCTCATGTTCGTCATTTCCAGTAATAATCATATCATCTACATAAATGATTAGACATGTGATCTTTCCTTTTCGCCGTTTGAGAAACAAAGTGTGATCTGAGTTACTTTGTTTGTACCCAAACTTCCTCATGGCTGCTGTGAACCTTCCAAACCACGCCCTAGGAGACTGCTTCAACCCACAAAGAGCCTTTTTGAGCTTACACCCTTCTCCTGGCTTATAGTTATTTGAGAACCCTGGAGGAGCTTTCATGTATACTTCTTCCTCTATTTTCCCATGGAGAAATGCATTCTTCACATCGAATTGATGCAAGGGCCAATCCTTATTTGCAGCAACAGAAAAAAGGACACGGATAGTATTAAGTTTTGCAACCGGAGAGAAGGTTTCTGAGTAATCAAATCCATATGTTTGTGTGTACCCTTGAGCTACTAATCTGGCTTTAAACCTTTCAATCGTACCATCTGCTTGATACTTTATAGTGTACACCCATCTGCAACCTACCGTTCTCTTTCCTTCTGGTAGTTTACATTTTTCCCAAGTTTCATTCTTGTTCAGGGCAGAAATTTCTTCTTTCATTGCTTTCTTCCATCTAGGATTCTGTAGGGCTTCTTCAATATTTCTTGGTATGTTATTGGAGTAAAGAGCAGCATTAAAGGCAATAGCTGAGAGAGAGAGAGATTGTCATTGTTTTCTTTAAGAGGATATTTTGATCTCTGTGCTTCGAACTCTGGATCATATCTCTTAGGTGGTATACCTCTCGTACTCCTAGGCGGCAAATCATACCTGTGTGGCAACTCCATATCTGCAATATTGTTATCATAAATGCTTTCAACAATTTCAGGGACATCAGAATTTACCTCCTGTAACTCCTCTGGATGCTCAGTGGGTTGGACAGAATCAATCTGAAGATCAGTCTGAAGAGGAGATACTATGTTTTCAGTGACAACATCAGTGGTTTCACCTACTTGTTCTTTTGGTTCCTGATCAATAGTAACTGGATATAATAACCAACTCAAGTCATCACTAGTGTTCTCCCCCTGAGGACGAGGCTGGGTATAATAATAAGATTGTTCAAAGAAATCACAGTCCATGGTAGTATACATCCGATTATGTACTGGGTCATAACACCTGTATCCCTTCTGATGTATTCCATATCCCACAAATACACACTTAAGAGCCCGGGGGTTCAAGTTTGGTTCGGGTGTGTGGAGGAAGATGAACATAAACCACACATCCAAAGGCACGAGGTTGAAGAGAATGAGAGGAAGGTATAGGAACAAAAGAGGCTAGGGTTGCAAGGGGGGTTTTATAATGGAGAGGTTTGGAGGGTAGACGGTTAGTAAGATAAGTGGCAGTGGCAACAGCTTCAGGCCAGAAAGAGGCAGGGGTATTAGACTCAAGGAGTATAGCCCGAGTAATATTGAGAAGAGTACGATTTTTACGCTCGGCCACTCCATTTTGTTGAGGAGTATATGGGCAAGAGGTTTGATGTATCATGCCATGATCAGAAAAAAACGTTTCATAGAGGAGTTAACAAATTCTCCTCCATTATCAGAACGTATAATTTTCGGAGTGGCTTGAAATTGGGTATGAAGCATATTATATAAGGTAACAAACACAGAAAAAACTTCAGATTTGTGTTTAAGAAAATAAACCCAGCTCATACGAGTGCAATCATCAACAAACAGAACATAATAAGAATAAGTACTAGTAGCAAAAACAGGGGTTGGCCCCCAAACATCCGAATGTATCAAAGAAAAAGGAGTACTAGTACGAGAAACACTCGGTAAGTAAGAATGTCTACGGCTCTTAGCCAAAACACAAGTTTCACAATCAAGAGTCAACATTTTATTCTTAACTGAAGGGAACAAAAAATTTAAATAAGCTAGGGAAGGATGACCGAGACGTCGATGCCATAACCAGAAGAGTTGATCAGATGAACCACGAGCAAGCAAAGCTTGGCCTTATTGAGTCGTCTCATCAACATAGTATAATCCTCCTCGTTCAGTACCATGTCCAATGACGGTCCCGGTCTGAGCATCCTGCACAACACAACCAGTGGAAGTCATAAGAATAGTACAATTAAGTTCTCGAGTAAGTTGACTAACAGAAAGTAATTTATGTGATAAACTCGGGACCAATAAACAATTTTTTAAATGCATAGAGGGAGACACATGAACAGAACCGGCACTTTGAACTTGGACACACTCTCCATTAGCAGTTTTAATGTGAGATCGATGAATAGGTTTATGATGGGTAAAATCTTGTGGGTCGAAGGTTATGGTGTCGGTGGCTCCACAATCAAAAATCCAAGGTGAATTATTAATTATGGAGTTATGTGGGTTTGGGAAGTGTATTTGGGCTTGTGGAGTGGGCCGATTTTTAAGGTTTAAAGAAGAAAAAATTTTGTTTTGATTTTTTTTATAAATGGGCCGTGGATTTGAGAAAGTGGGGTTAGGGTTTGTGTTTGTGTCACTATAAAAAGCCAAGTAAGGAAAGTTTTCACTCCCTCCCTCACTTATGGTCGGTTTTTCCTTTCTATCTCTAAATTTTGGGTCTCTCTCTTCTTCCTCATTTCTGGTTCCTTTTTCATGAGCATCCTCCATTATTTCCTCCCTATACAAACCTCCATGGTTGTGATCCTCTTCGCCGGTGATCTCTGCTGTACTGAGAAGGGCTTTGCCGCCGGCCCGGTGTACCGGTGCCTTGGTGGCAGCCTTTTTCTTTTGTAGATCTTCCCACCAATCCGGATAGCCTACAAGCTTGAAACAAGTGTCCTTGGTGTGTCTCGAACCTCCACAGTAAGTACATTTTAAGTTTGTTCTATCCTCTCGCCGGAGTGACGATTTTTCCGACCGGTGATGTGCGATGAGGCCACAACCAATTTCTGAGGGGTTATGCCCAAATGATGATGTGTGGACCATGATCCCACGCCTTGAAATCTCCCTTCGAACCGCCGCATAAGCCATGTCTAAAGTTGGAAGAGGCACTTGATTTATCAAATCTCGTCTCTTCTTATCAAGAGATTCATCTAGACCGGCCAAAAACTGGTACAGTCTCTGAGTTTGAATGAATTTGTTGAAAATGGTAATGTCCTCATCACTTTTCATAGGATTCGGCTGCCTCAGATCTATTTCTTTCCAAATAGTATTTAGTTTACTAAAGTAAATCTCAATAGTATCATTATTCTTTTTTATTGCACTTGCCCTTGTACTGAGATCAAAAATTTGGAGCTCGTCTCTTCCACTGCCAAGAAGAGTTTCAATACCCTTCCATAAATCCCATGCTGTATTGTAATCTAAAAATTGATTAACTAGATCAGAATCAATATTTGTGATAATCCATGAAAGAACTATCGGATCTCTTTGTCTCCATTGTTTGTAATTTGGATCTGCAGGTGCAAGAGGGGCGACAATGATGTATTTGAGCCGTCCTCTGCTGTCTAAGGCTATGTGCATTAGCTTGCACCATTTTGTATAGTTGTGGTAGGTTAATTTTTCGGATACCTTTAGATCTGGTATAGAATGTTCAAGTTCTGGTTCTGGTTCAGGTTTGTGGGTTTTGCTCATCTGTTGAAATAAGCGAAGTACATGCTCCATTTGTGCCATGGTTAAAGTTTGGTTTTCTGGATTTTCAGAATCAGCCATAGGTAAGGTAAGATTTAGGTTTAGAATAACAAAGGTAAATGATGAAGCCAAAAAAGGTGTTCGACAGCCCTGGAATCACCTTTCGGCTCTGATACCATGAAACGGAATAATAAATCAGAGAATTAGGGTTGTGAATACTCTTTGTATTAATAATGAACAATGGTTTAAGCCAAAATATATACAGAAGCTAGGAGACTAAGAATGGTAACAAAATATATGACAAAATAAATACAGAATAAAAATATCTCTAAATATGTTAACTTTCCTACATAAGAATGATTTGAAGGCAGCTCATAGTGTAAGGAAAGCTGTAGATCTAGAAATATGTGATGAGGCTGTTGCGAAGACAGACAAGCATGAGGATTCTACTGAAATTGAGGATGCAGATACAGTCGTCATTTTTGAAAATCTTGAGCGAAGAGAGCACAAATTTTCGGTCAGAAACTTTGACAGATATGACTTCAAGCATGGAGATTGTATGTCGGTCGGAAACTCCAAAGAAGAGGTATACAATAGTGCTCGAATGTTGGCCAGAAAATTTAGCTGGATTTATTGTGAACACCAACAAATAATCGGAAAAATCCAAGCTGCACACACTCCATAGCCAATGAGATACCATCTCAAAAGCATATGACAATGGTATGAAGGGCTTCAATGACTTATAAAGTGTGCACATCATCTTTAATTCATCAATGTGGAAATGAGATAAACCATCTCAACACTCCCCTCACATGCAAATCCTCGTCAAGTTCACAAGTGGGAGTAATCAATTAAAGTAGGAACGCCATTCTTCAACATTCTTCAACAGTGACTGTACGACAACTTAGCTTTGAATTTGTTTAAAGCAACATCCAAAAGCGAGTTATAGTTAACATCATATACATGAAAAATAAATAAGCTGCTTGTTTTTGGCTGCTCCAAAGAACGACCTAAATGCTTGAATTGTCCGTCTTGTTATTTATTGGTCAAGGGAGGGTAACAATTAACATTACCCATAAATTTGTGTGTGATTTTACTTGGTGTTTGATTGTGTTTAATCTTGTTGATCTAATTAATTGCTCCAAAAATTTTGTAACATAAACATGTGTATTTATACCCTATTAGATAGGCAAGTTGGTTATTTGGACTTCATTTGGATGTTGGAACAAAATATTTTTTGTTATTGAATATTAATTGTTTTCATTAGTTTCACTTTGCAATGCTGACAAATAAATGTATGTCCAGGCTTTACATGTAACGTTAAGGCGTATGAGCGGTTGCACTGGTGCTTTGTGCAGTGCCAGTGTTTCTAGAAAGATCGAGTATACGCAAGGATATTAGTGTTAACCAGTAACATTTTTTCACAAAGGATTTGACCCTTCAAGAGATAAATCAGCCGTTTTTTCCGGAAAAATACACAGTTGTATTAGAACGATATGTATTGGCAAAATACGATATCAGACATGAAAATCTTTGGTATTAAAAGTGAAGCAGCATACAAAGCGTTCATGAAGAGCAGCAAATATATTTGTCTCATGGTACGTTGAATAATCAAGAGCGAACCTAGGCAATGACTCATCGTTCACAACCAACGATTTGCAAATCATCTGGAAGCTTGCCATTTCTCAACCAATGGGTCTAACGACTTGTTGATAGAACCGATGAATTGTCGGCACAACTATCTCCCCCCCCCCCCCCTAACCTTTTTGTTCAAGAGTACTTGTGATCCTATATGGACAACAACGATCCATTAACACTCTTATTATTTTGTTTAAAACTTGAATTAGTCATTTGATTTCATGAAAATGTATTGAGAGTTTTATGGGCTTCAGGATCTAATAGTTGAGGTTTTGTAGGACATGTAGAACTATCCTTTTGATGTGCTCGACTTTTGATGCTTTTGAAGTGGAAAGGGACTCCCAAATCCCAATCATGCCTTGAGAATATCTCAACATTTCTTGCCAATACGGGTACTTATAAAAACAGGTGGGATACATTAGGAAATTTGAAAAAAATAAGACAAATAAACAACTTATTTCAAAATGTATGTCATGATCCTTGCGTCATTTACACTTAAACTCTACGAAAATGTCGAATGTAGTTGTTATTTACCTTGATCTTCATAATTAAAAGTTTGTTCGAGAATTTGTTGTTGAATTTAAAATGTATAGTGGTCATATATTTATGAACATGATGGTGATGTTGATTTTGTATGTGTTGTTGTAGAAATGGATTCATCTCCGGATACAGCTGGGGTTCGGCAGCCCTTGCGTATCTGTACAGGAGGCTTTATGAAGCTTCACGGAAGAACGTGAAGGAGATCGTTGGGCCCCTGATAATATTGCAGGTAATACTAAGTTTTCATGTTACCGTTTTGTTTCATTTATTACATATTTTTGTGTTTAATTTTTACTTACTTATATTGGTAATTCATAGCTTTGGGCATGGGAGCATGTCCTCATTGGTCAACCGATGAGGAATGTGGGACGTGATGCATTTGCGCCACCACTACTTCCTCCTCCGCATGTGCCATATGGATCGCGTTGGTCCTGTGAAAGACGAACTAGGACTCACACTGAATTGGGTGTGGGGTTCTACCGCGATCAACTCGATCTACTACGAGTTGACCAGGTTATATATATAGAACTTACACGTTATACATTTCATTAATAATTAAGTCTTACTGCAGGCACAGGGCATTGCATCAGTCATCAGCTCTTCCCAAGAGGAGCCCGTACGGGAGATTGCCCAAGGTATACTCCTAGGCACGCAGTTTCAACACTTCATTCCGGAAGTGACTGCGCCCCACATCACTACGTACAAGTCATCTCCTCATGACCCCGACGTTCATCTTGAGGAGGTTGACTTAACGTGCCCGGACTACGGTGCCGGGTCCTCGTAGGGTGCCACATCATCACATTATCAATCACCTCCCCTACCCGAACGTTATGCGACGACCTCTTACTATCGTAGGAGGCGTCGTAAACCGTCACAGTTAGACAGGGTACAGGAGGAGGATTAGCATTTGAATACTGTTTGTAATTATTAAACATTTGTACATACTCAATATTTGTAACAGTTGGTCTTTTGTGTGTAAATTGTAACATATATGTAGATGTATATATTTTAAAAGTAGTATCACACGTTTATTATGAATTTCAATCAAGTTCAACAAATCCATATCAAATTACATACTTCATTCGTTAAGTTAAACTACCGTCGCTAACTAAGAAGGCTTCTTAAACTTTCTCATAATCCTTTCAGTCTCTTTTTCCTATGCGCCATATCATCCATTTGTCTCTTTAGATTAAATACCTCATTTTTAGGCTCTTTTTTTTCCTTTTCAAGTCGTATTATTACGTCTCTCTGCAGCATTTAAACCGCAACATTTAAAGTAGGACATTTGCTGCTATCACTATTGTTGGGGCCCAAAACCGCAGCAAATAATGGCAAAAAAAACCGCAGCAAATGAGGTTTTTTCCACTAGTGTTTGTACCCTCCGGAGCAATCCATCTAAAGTATGTGCATCCTAATCCGTCAATCAAGTAGAAAGGGCAAGCAACAAATTCACGCCCTGGATCGAAGTCGCTCCAATCTGTATTAATCTCAACTTCATAAACACAATCACAGAGCTCTTCAACACAATGCTCCTTTGACATCTACATAAAACATATAATATACATACGTAAGTAAACTTTCAAAAATAATATTAACATTTATCAATTGACATTAAAACTAATATAATACCTTATGTTACCTTTAAAAATTGATTGAAAAGAAGAAGAATGATGCAAAATGGGTATAATGAAGTATGGGAAATGATGGAGCTATCTATAGAACATCATTACAACGGCTATTTTCACGTTCCTAACGGCTATTTTTCTAAATTACCAACGGCTACTTTAGTTCTCCAAAAAAGAAAATAAATAAATAAAGGTTAAAGTTGCTGTTACTAACAGCGACTGAATGAGTTGATTGGTCAACTCCTTAAGTCGCTGTTAGTAACAGCGACTAAAGGAGTTGACCAGTCAACTCAATCAGTTGCTGTTAGTAACAGCGACTTTAACCTTTAATTTTTTTTTTGTTTTTTGGATCTTTCGCTGTTGATAACAGCGAATTATCCCGAGGCTAGGCTCGGTTGTACGGACGCTTATTTTGGGAAATAAGTTTTTACGAAGCTCATTTTTTGAATTAAGTTGTTAAATAATCTTATTTTTTTCAAATTTTCGGATACATTATGTGCCCCATAACACATTCACAAGGAATGTTGAGGTAATAAGGTTCAAAAACTTAAGTGAAGAGTTGAATAACTCTCAATTTTTATTTTTTTTTTATTTTTTTTAATTGAATTAATTGATTATGTTTACAATACTCAGAATATAACGGTAAAACCTATCATATTTACGAGACTGCAATCTCTAATTATCCTCCTAATTATACTTAATAATTCTAATATAGGAGGATGTACATATTTAGTTTATTTTCTTTACGTTATGATCAACATGAAATATGTGCATTGTTCATCTAAAATTTGAATTTAACTTAAAATTATTATACTCCATCTATTTTCTTATATATGTACATTTTACTCATAGACTCAAATTGTTATTTCAATAATAATTTATACGCTTTTTAGCCGTATTGTATCAAGTATAGTTCTTGTGCAAATTAAGGAAAAAAAAGGTTAGAATGTAGAAAAATAAAAGAAATGGATAAATTAAATAAATAAAATAAATTTAAAATTTGAATGAAAATTAAAATAATATTAACTTATGCTCAATAAACTTAAAAGAAAATGATAAATCTTTTTTTTTTTTTTTTTTTTTTTGAGAATAGAGGATGTCAGGATGATAAATCTCATAGGGAGCAAGTAGGAATAATGTACAAAAGAGTATTGCAACTTGTATTTTTTAAAGAAAAACAAACAAACTCCTTGTATCCCAAAATACTTATACTCCTCTCATGTTCAAAGCATAATTCTTGGAACTAAGAAGTGGATTTCCAAGCTTTTAAAGGTCATTCTTTTTCCTTAATTTATGCTTTTATGGTATATTTTTCCTTTACTATTCCTTCTTTTGTTGTCTATATTACACTACTGCATTATTTTTGAATATGCAACTTCAAATTTGCAAATTAATTGAATAACTAGCCTATTTCACTTTCTGTTAATCACAGTTTTTGGTCACTTCTGCTTCTGATTTGTAAAATTTATTGGATTAGTTTATTTCTTATAGATTTCTAACTGCTTGAATGCACAATTTTCCTGGGTTTTTCATTTGTCCCCATATGTTTTACTGAATTTGTTCTTAGCAAAGAGGAATTTTCTGATTATTAAAACTTTAATTGATCATCAAAATATGTTTTTTTGTTGGTTTTGTTTTTGCAGTGAACTGGGTATTTCCAATTTAGTTGATTAATGAAACAATTTCTGAAATTTACATCTTTTTTCTCAAAAAAAGGATGTTATTTGGATAAGCCATATGAAAATACCCTAATCCAAAGCTGAAGTTTTAGGTTTTGTTTAAGGTATGGAGTATTATGTTAAATTCCAAAAATTATGTCAAATTGAAGCAAGAAGGCATATCTTAATAGTGGGTATTGTAGCTATTACCTATTTGATGCTTCAATACTTTATGCTGCCATATGGAAATGCACTGAAATCCTTACTTCCTGATAATCAAGTTATCTTAAGTGTCAAAAACGGCGTTTCCTCGAGTCAATTGTTGGTAAAATCAGAAAAGAAGAGTGAAATCAATGCTTCAAGTCTTGTAGGAGTGGTAATACAAGGTGGGGTTAGTATAGATGATAAGTTTATTACGAATGGCAATGCATCAAGGGATGTAGGTAGAGTTATGGAGAATAGTGTTACATCTGGAGGTGAATCGGGACCTAAAATTTTGGATGATCAGGAAAATAGGTATAAAAAGAAGTTGAAGAAGAGTTTTCGTTTTGATAGAATTGAGAATGTGGAGAGTTGGACCCAAGAAAATGTAGTACAATCTGAAAATATGACGGAACTCCCAGAAAGTAATCTTACTGTTTTAAGGAATGATTCGGGCGTGAGGCGTTCGCGAAAAAGAAAGAAAGTGAAACCGGGAATGCCACCAATCTCGGTGATACCCATAGATAGGATGAATCGGATACTAGCTCGACACCTTTCTTTTTCAAGTAAAATGGTATCTCCATTGACCCTCTTTAGTTTCTAATTGCCCTTCACATTTGCGACTATATATGATGTCTTTGATTCCTGGTGACAATGTGAAGGAATTGGGTTTTGACTTCAAATGTTTCTTTGATGTAGTAGATTCCTCAATGGTCGTCGCTTCAGGACCCTGACAAGGAAATTTTTGATGCAAAGTTGAAGATTAAGAATCCTGGTTTAGTGAATGTTGACAAGGAACTCTTTGCTCCTGTTTTCAGAAATGTTTCTGTGTTTATGAGGTAATAGTAATTGTTGATTAAGCTATCACGAAATCGTACATATTTAGTTGGAAGCTTGAATTAAACAACTCATTCCTTGCATATAGTTGTTTGGTTAGTAGTTCATTTGGTATGAATAAATAGGATGTGGAGTAATATATACTTAATGCCTATCTCACTAAAAATAACAATAGAATATGTCAAATAAGTAAACATTTTTGTTCTTTTTGATTTGGGAAATGCTGGTTGTTGTAACTACTTTTAAGCCGTGACAATTCGTCACATAGTCACCCAGTGGGCCCACTCGTGTGGACACAGCCACAGGCACCCGTGGGCTTGTACCCACAAACCCACGGATAATGAGCGTTGACTTGCTTACACATTCACTCTTTCCCAAAACCATATGGTATAAGGAGGATTGCCCACCAAGAATTATAAGCAAACCTACTATTTTAGTGATGTGGCATCTTTCTCACATGTAAATTATTTCCAACAATTTCAATATGCCGCTCCTTGTATAGTGACGCTTTGTGAAACATTGACTTCTGATTCTAATTGTGTCTTGAGACCAGTATAATATAATTCTCTAGTTATTTCGTTTTTGAATCGCGATTCACTCAAAATGGCCGTAAAATAGGCCAAAACCGACCATAATTCGCAAGGAGATTAGTGAATCATGTGACAGCGGTTGAGACCCTAGTGATTTTTGCTTAATGGTATGTTAATTTTAATTTGTTCTGATCTTTCGCTTCATCTTGACTGATTTCTACTATGCTGTTACAGGAGTTATGAATTAATGGAGAAAACATTGAAAGTCTATATTTATAAAGACGGAAAAAAGCCCATATTTCACCAACCGATACTCAAGGGACTATATGCTTCAGAAGGATGGTTTATGAAACTTATGGAGGGAAACAAACACTTTGTTGTAAAAAATCCTAGGAAGGCACACCTATTCTATATGCCTTTTAGCTCAAGAATGCTAGAGTATGCTCTGTATGTGCCAAACTCTCATAACCGAACCAAGTTAAGGCAATTTGTTAAAGATTACACTGAAACAATTGCAGCCAAATATCCTTTCTGGAACAGAACCGGGGGAACAGATCACTTTGTCGTTGCATGTCATGACTGGGTATTCTCCTATTTATTCTCTGCTAATTTTTTTCTCTTTGTTTTCTTTTCTTTGCTGCATTTCTTCAGATTGAGTTGTTGAAACTAAAACGCTTTATAATACCTTATCAATCAACAAAACATTGTAATTATCCCAGCTTAAACAAGAAAAATTAAAACCATTTCATAACATGAAAGATGGAAATTTTTTTGGCTTCTTGATTTGTAAACTAAAATGGCCGGTCGGTATTAAATGGTATGGATGTTATTGAAAAGTTAGGGTACTTTAAATAGGAAAAGCTTTTGACAAGTTTGATGGTCATTCATGTTCTATTTCAATCATCCCATTTCTATCATAAAATTCATTCAACGCATTACCATTACGATATGTAGTATTAGGTCGTAATGGAAAATGGTGAACAAAAAACTATTATTAACCGAAGATTCATCATCATGGGTAAGATATGGTGTATTTCATGAAAATTTTCATACATACCGTTCTCATTACCACCATGTAGTAGCGACAACTAAACGGGCCATAATGATAATTAGGTAATGAAATACTAATCTCCTTGCTCTACTAAACATTTGATTTTCGTGTAAGTCTGATCCAATGATGACCCAGTGAAACATAATTTGCTAGTTAGTTCGCCTTTTGAATTCGCAATCCGCTCAATATGATTCAAAAATAGCTTGAAATCGACCATATTGCGTTTTTTTCGATTCGTGATTCGCGAATTGATTAGCGAATCATGTGACACTGGTCAGTAGCTGACCTAGCTTTTCATCCTCCCGCGACTCTGATTTTTATGCTGCTACTTTGCTTGACCCTGTTCTTTTATCAACTTGAACTTTTTTAATTGACATACAATATAATTTCATACATCTATATATCTCCATGTTGAATTATTTAGGCTCCTTATGAAACCCGACATCACATGGAGAACAGCGTCAAGGCCCTTTGCAATGCGGACATAACTATTGGATTCAAAATAGGGAGGGATGTGTCGCTGCCAGAAACGTTCGTTCGCTTTGCAAGAAATCCTCTTAGAGATGTTGGAGGGAAACCGCCATCACATAGGAACATTCTTGCGTTCTACGCTGGAAACCGCCATGGCTATTTACGTCCAATTCTCCTAAAACATTGGAAGGACAAAGACCCAGATATGAGAATTTATGATCTATTACCCACCAGCATTTCGAGAAAAATGAGTTACATTCAGCACATGAAGAGTAGCAGGTATTGCCTGTGCCCCAAGGGACACGAAGTTAATAGCCCAAGAGTCGTGGAAGCGATATTCTATGAATGTGTGCCTGTTATAATTTCCGACAATTTTGTCCCTCCCTTTTTCGAGATCTTGAACTGGGAGGCATTTTCGATTATTGTTGCGGAGAAAGACATTTCGAACTTGAAAGAGATTTTGACATCGATATCAGAAGAGAAGTATTTGGAGTTGCAACTTGCGGTAAGAAAGGTTCAACAACATTTCCTTTGGCATGCACGGCCTAAGAAATACGACCTTTTCCATATGATTCTTCATTCGATTTGGTATAGCAGAGTTTTCCAGATCCGAAGGCAATAAAAAATCCTTGTCGACTGTTTTATGCTAAAGAACTACTCTGAATGGCGTAGATACAGAGTACAGATGCATCGGAGGAGGGAAATGTAATGATATTGTGTGCATCAATTGGGAGATTATACAAAAGAGATGATAAAAAGGGTACTAAACCTGAACATTGTATCAAATTTGATAGTCTGCATGTATATATCGATTTGTGCTACATTCTTCATACTGCGTAACAAAGTGTTGATTCTTTTGTTGATTTATGTGTAGTAGATCATGTATTCATGTTACAAACTTTGTATTGGCAAGGTATGTTTATACACGTTGAACTCCCCATAGTGCAAACATGTCTGAGGAGATCATTACCCTTTTCATTACTTAAACAATTTCCACTGTATTTCATTTCCGTCACCTCATACCAAACGATCCCATTGTCTGAAACATCATTGTCGATCTCCCAATCAAATGTAGTCTGAGTAAGAAAGCAAATATTTACTTGCTACTTTGCCAGAGGAGTGCATTTCCATCCTCGTATTTATTTTAATATCATACTTTACTATTTCATTACTCCAGTATCATTATTTCAAGATCATACTGTACCATCCCCTAATGGCTGGCGGTTCTAAATTCTAAGAAAATTATTTATAGTTGTTCTTATGGGTTAAATCGTGGTCCATATTAGCTTGCATATAACAAGCAACATAAAGATTTCGTCCTAGCCATTGTAATGTTTGTTCGCAAATTAAAGAATTACTTCTACAAAGAGTAACCTATAATAATGTGACTTTTTTGAAAGAAATAATGTGATGTTTTTATATAGAGTCTATTCCCAATCTATGGCCAAATTAAAAAAAAATTCCCACTTTCCTTAAAATGGGAAAGTATTTCCAAGTTTACCGTCCACGTAGGATTGCTTTGAAATTTTTTTTTTTTTTTTAATGAAACCGCTACATGAAATGGCGGTTTTATTCAGGCATTTGGAGTAAAACGCCATCTGAGATGGCGGTTTGGTTAAGGTAAATTTTTTTTTTTGAAAAAAAAAAAAAGTAAAGTGGAGTAAACCGCCACTTGATTTGGCGGTTTGGTATTAGTACAAATCTCCAGAATGTCGTGAGATGTTGTTCACTGCATTTCATTTTGCTCTTCATTCAACTTGTTGCCGGTTTTGCTAAAAAAAAAAAATTCTTCACTCTCATTTACTTCAAATTTACAATTCCTCTCATTCAACTAAGCTAATCAACTACATTCCCATCTTCTCCTTGTGTACTAGTTCATTTTCATCCTCATTTAAGGTGTGAATAAAACCCTAATTTTTGTTCAATATGCAAATTGTTTTTTTTGTTCATTATTGTTTGAATTGAAGTTATAAAAACGTTAATTGTTTGTTACATTCTATTGTTTTCATGATTTAAGCTTACGTTTTACACATTTGTAGTTGAATTTTAGGATTTGTTTTGTATGCATATAAAGTGTTTGATGAAATGCTTCAATGAAAGTTTATTACTTTATAGGGTTAGTTTAATGGTTTTTCTATATATTCATGGTATTTTTAGCTTTTTTATTTGAAATGAACCTTATAATAAGTGTTCTAATACCTTAGTATCACAAATTCTTGTATTCAAATTTACACTTCCCGGATCGTGTCATGCGTCAATTCGGTTTGGAGCAGGTAATTCCGCAAGCCTGTGACACCCAACGTCAACTACATGCGATCGATCGGAGGACTGGGGACAAGAACTACCTCGTACGACATAGATCGCATGTAGATGCGTGGAACGACTGAGCATCTACATTGGTTGGAGGAGATAACTTCACAGGTCATAGCTCTGCTATGTACATGAGTTGGTACAGGCGCATCTCCATATTACGCCTAACGAACACCGCATTTGCGTAGCCAGGATCACATTACCATCCGACATCTACGTTACTGGTACGTTTTCTTTCAACACTCATAACAAATAGTAATAGTTTTAAGTAACTGTTTTAACAATATAATGATAACAAACAGGCTGAGCGCATCCGATCGGTGTTGATACAATGTAATGACACGATTCAAGGGGCCGCTACATCGCCAGTTGACGTGGGCTATCGGCTATGTTCTCAGACCTTAGGCTCCATTAATGCGTCGTTGACCGATGCATTGAGTCAAGCGGGTTATGAGTACCTCATACCGACTCCACCCGTCATTGGCGACGTAAATAACACATTCCACACTCCTTCTCCAAGGAGTTCAGCCCATCGAGGTAGCTCTTCCGGAGGATCCAGTTCTCGGTCCACAAGAGGCCGCCAGCGTTCATCTACTATGTCGCCGTTCGTTCCCCCGTCTTCCATCAACACTCCTCCACCACATCCATCGCCTCCGCAAAGGATTATCACATATCAGCGTGCTAGTCAACGACGAGCTCCTACTCTTAATGTCATTGCGGAGGTTGACGAGTTCACACCATCATCATCCACCGGTGCGCAAAACAAAAGGGGTCGGGGGTTGTAGTTTAACAAACTTTGTATATTCTTATATTATTTTAACTTCTTGTATATTCTTGTATGATTTTAACTTTGTATGTTCATGATTGTAATATATCTTCGCATTATTTTCATAATTAATTTTTTCAAATCAAGCTGGTTCGTAATTGATTAATATGGAATAGATGGTATTGAACTAGTTTAATGCAGGTTACGTTCACTATTTAGGGGAAATGAAAGAAAAAAAAAATTGTTGCAGGCCACCAGCAAACCGCCACATGAAGTGGCGGTTTACCAGGGATCAAACCGCCACATGAGATGGCGGTTTGCCTTGACCAAACCGCCACTTCATGTGGCGTTTTTGTGCTTTATGTAAACCGCCATTTCAAGTGGCGGTTTGGTCTGAAAAAAAAAAAAAGACTTTTCCACGTGGACGGTATTCTGGGAAATTCTTTCCCAAATTAGGTAAAGTGGGAAATTTTTTTTTTAAACATCATTCTGGGAAATGACTCTTTTATATACCTATCATGATATTGTCACTAGAATAAAATATAGTTTTCATATTTTTATTTCTATGCTTATTATACGTCTGGTTGTCGATTAGCAAGGGTAAAGCTGGCTACCGCTCAGGGTCCTAAATTTTTTAGGCCCAAAAAACTTATTTTTATGTATATAAGTGATATTAATTTAAATTAAATTTAGATATAACTTGCAATTTTTGCTAGTATATCTTAGTCATAGAAATTATGATCAGAGTCTAGGAAGGGAAGAAAAATGACAACTCATATCTATAAAGGAGAATGTAGTCAAAGAGTCCCTCGGCTCAACAAAAATCTTCCAAGAGAGTGTAACTACCCCGAAGTCTACAATTTACAACACGCATTGATCATTAACAATAATTTATGAAAGAATAATAAAATAAAATACACATGAAGAAAATAAAAGTAAAAAAGAAGGTAGTAAGATTGAAAGAGTAAAAAAAACGCTATGTAAAAAGCAAAGAACAATAAAATGAATAGGTAAGTGAGATATAATTAGTAATCTAAAACGTAAATTAAACGCCTTTAACTACCCATATCCCTGATCAGGTCATTAAAAGAGGATTTTTGACTCTCATTTTTCAGTCATGAGTTATTCATAAAAATGTTAATAATTCT
>NC_080055.1:19917159-19928966 GCF_026212465.1 Amaranthus tricolor
ATAAAACAATCGGTAATTATTTTTTGTAAGTAAATGAGCATACATCAATTAAAAACCTGACTATTAACTTATTTCGATATTGACCCGATCAATAGTTATCCGTAACCGATAACTACTCGAAAAATAAAGCTCGAACCCGATCTGTACCCGAAAAAATCGAACCAATTAGTAATCGATGACAACCCGAGACCGATTGACACTCGACACGAACTTCGACCGACACCGAACTGATGCTAACCCGATAGCTTGAATAACCGATATCTAACCGAACCGTGACTAACCGACTCGACCCGAGTGTGACCCGTTGTAACACACAGCCGAAAAATAACCGATCCGAAATGCAACCGAACCGAATAACACCCTTCCGAAACCGACCCGATCAACCGAATGAACACCTCTAATAGTGACAAGTCTCAATTCTCTTTGTGTAGAAGATGACTTTGATCATAGCATTGCCCATGGAATATCTTTTATTTTTGATAAGGATGATAATTGTTCAATGGGATATAAGAAGTCGAGGTTTGGATCACTGCATAAAATAATGAAGGGAGAGGATATAAAGTACCTTGAATAAAGGTTAGTTTAGTGATTAAGGATTTTTTCTTTCACCTTTAAGATAAGAGTTTGATTTTCAGTGGCTAAGATTAAATTCTACTCCCTCCTATTCAGGTGAGATGTCCCATTTGACTTTTCACGGATTTTAAGAAAAGTCAAAATGGGACCCTAAGAGAGGAGAGAGAGTAGTATTATGGGTTTTTAATTGTAAAGATTAAGGAATTAATGATTCCCACCAAATTCCCACCAAATTAAAAGCTGATTTTTTTTGGCACCAAAAGTTTGAAATTTTTTTGCGCCACAATTACATCGATAATTTAATTAAGTCCTAAATTACATAATTAAGTCCTAAATTGCGCCACAATTACGTTTACAATAATTTTTGGAAATTACATAAGTTTGTCAAGAGTACTAAAAATTAAAAACATCAATTACGGTATCTCCGAGAGCCTTCTCAATTCTTCAACAGCTTCGGTGTAGTTGCAGTCGTTACTGATCATGTGAGTGCGAATTTTTTTGCGATCATTGACTTCAAATTTTCCAAATTACCCAAAAAATGCATTAATAATTTCTTAAATAGCCTCCAATTTATAAACAACCAATTTTTCAAAATGGAAAATATCATCACAGTACCCACATTATTTTGAAACTCAAAATGAAAATGTCCAAAAAGAAGGAATTGAATACATATTCAGAAACTGCCGCCAACAATTGAAGAAAATTCCCAAAGCACACAGCCAAAATTTCAGAAAACAGAAGCAGATGGCGCCAAAAATGAAATGTGCAACAAGAAGAAAAAATCAATCATAACATTACAAAACAGAAAGCATAAATAGACAATGACAAAGCTCATTTATTACACAATCAACTAAAACAATGGCTCCTACAAAACAATTAACTACACAACAAAGAGAAAGCATAATGCAGAAGCTACTGTCTGCATTAAATAAGAAGGGCAAACCAGCGCTAGGCACAATCAACGCACTTGCGATTGAGTTTGAGGTTTGTAGGAAAACAATTACACGATTGTGGAATGATGTCAAGAAGCAGATGACAACCAATACCACAATCATTAACCTCAACAGCAAGAGATGGGAGAAAGAAGCAGCAAACAAAATAATGTTTGATGAAGAAAAATTTAAGGCAATCAAATATGAACTGAAGGGTACACAGCATTCAGTAGCAAAGCAAATGGAAGTGTCACAATCAACGGTGTGTAGGTGGAAGAGGAAAAAAGTAATAAGAAGGCACACAAACGCAATCAAACCAGCTTTGAAAGAAAACAACAAGTTACACAGGTTAAGCTTTGCATTATCTAAATGTGAATACAATGAACAAAATGATCAATTCAAGTTTAAGCCATTTACTAACGTTGTTCACATAGATGAAAAACATTTCTATCTAACCCGAGAGACACAAAGTTATTATCTAGCTCCGGGTGAAGTAGAACCACATAGAGAATGTCAATCAAAAAGGTTCATACCAAAAATAATGTTTATGTGTGCTGTAACAAAGCCTATATTTACAACTGAAGGTGATGTTTTTTTTGATGGAAAGATAGGCATTTGGCCATTTATTACACAGGAGCCAGCAAAAAGAAGCTCAAAGAACAGGAAAAGGGGGGAGATGGAAACTAAGCCAATACAGTCAATCACAAAAGAGCACATTAGAGAAATGCTTATCACTAATGTGCTGCCAACAATTAGGGCAAAATGGCCTGCTGAATTATCCAAGCGTATTTACATTCAACAAGACAATGCTAAACCTCATATAGCACACAATGACAGAGGGTTTTTAGAAGAGGCAATGAAAGATGGATTTAATATACAATTAGTGCAACAACCTCCAAATTCCCCTGACATGAATGTGCTAGATTTAGGTTTTTTTAGATCAATTCAAGCTTTGCAATGTCAAAAATCAGCTTACAATGTTTTTGGGACACAGAAGAAAGCAACAACAGCACAGAAGCAACAACAGCACTGAAGCACAGAATCAAACACAAGCATAACCAGCACAGCTTCATTAATCAAATGTAAATTCCTTTTCAATTTGGACATATTTTTGGGATCTTTAACATGGGATGTTTCAGAAGCAAACAACAAACATTGTATGTTGTTTTCAATGAAACATTTTTATTCAAATATACATTAATGAAAAAAATTGGTTGTTTTAGAACTCTCAGGTAAATTTCTTTTTTTTTTTGAAATCATTGAGTATAAAATCGAACATCTTTGTGCAGTAAACGTTGGAAAACAATCCAAACCCCCTTTGTTCGATTTTTTGGTGGCTAAAACTGCTCTCACTTTGAGATCACAGAGCAATGAAATTAAATGCATAAAAAAACGTTTAACTTAAAAATCATCATCAGTCAAAATGAACATGCACCAACACAAACAGAAACTCACTTGAGAAAGGACCAAGCTTATCAAGCCAATCTTCTTCTTCACAATCAGTATTCGAAAAAACAGCATCAATGGAAGAATATTCACGATCAGGATACATATCAGGCTCAGGTGTGTAAATAAGTTCACCTTCAGAGTCAAGTTCTCTTCCCCACTTAGGATCAGTCTCAACAGAAGTTGAGTCATCATTGTAATCATAAGACTCTTCCTCAAACGATTTCAGTCCAGATCTAGGGTTTCCATCATCGAACCCCTTAAAGTCTATCTTAGAAGGCGATTTGTAAGGAGATTTGGGGATTCTCAGAAGTAAAGAAGTACGAGACTTAGGGTTTTTCATGGATGAGTCGATTTTCGAGTTAGGATTCTTCAGGGGGGATTTTAATGGCGAACTGGAGTTTGCCATGTTTTAGGGTTTTCAGAGAAGAACAAGAAACACGATAAGGAAGAAGGTGAAGCTTTCAATGGAAGATTAAGAGAAACGGCAGAATATCAAATGGGGAATGGGTAGGGTTTTCAGAGAAGAACAAGAAGAACGATAAGGAAGAAGGTGAAGGTTTCAATGGAGGATTAAGAAAAACGGCAGAATATCAAATGGGGAATGGGTAGGGACGTAGGGTTTTAGGATTATAAAGGGAGGGAGTGTAAATGGGTGGGATTAATTAAGATTTTATTATGTTGATTAATTATAAGGGAGGGAAAATTAGTAAGGGTAATAAAGGGTATAATTGAAAATAGGATAAAGTACTAAGGGTATAATAGTCAAAAATCCATGCCAAAAATAGAAATGGGACATTTAAGCTGACTTGACCATAAAAGGAAATGGGACAGTTCAGCTGAATAGGAGGGAGTATCATTTTGCATGTAGAAATTCTCTTACCTCAAATGAAAAAGGAAAACGAAATGTTGATGTTTCTGTTTCAATTTAGGTAATACGTAGGGGTATGACGTTATTTAAAAATTTTATTACATTATTTTTTGTATAAGAATTTGAAGAAACTACTTGTATTGAAAAAGGCATTAAGTAAGGAATTATAATCAAAGAATATATTAATTAAATTGTGTTTTGATGTGGATAGTGATGGCCACGGGGCGGGTTACCCAGAACCGAACCGGTCCCGAACCGCTTAGAACCGGATCCGGAACCGGAACCGTTTTCGCCAGGTTCCGAACCGCGGAACCGTGAAACCGCCGGAAAAAACTGCATGAACCGGACCTAAGAACCGCGGTTTGGAACCGGAACCGGTCCGGGGTGAACCGGTCCAGCGGTTCCATGGAACTGGGACCGGTCCGGTTGAACCGGTCCAACGGTTCCGTGGAACCGAAACCGGGTGAACCGGCCCACCGGTTCCATGGAACCGGAACCGTGAAAAACTAGCCGTTACAATTTTTTCTATAAATACCCACCACTTTCAATCATTTTCATTCACAACTCATCTCTTCTCCTACTCTCTCTACTTAATTCTTTAATTACGCAATTATTCTCTTAATTACATAATTAGTCTTTTAATTATTTCTTAATTTAGTTAATTACATAATTAGTCTATTAATTATTTATTTATTTTTTAATTCTATATTATTACAATATTATCAATCATGTTTTCATTTTTGAAAAAAGCCTCAAAAAAAGTTACTAAAGTGGCAAAATCATTGGGAGGTTCCAGCTCCTTCAAAAGAAAGGCCACTTCTACTCCGTCGGTATCAACAACACCTTCGATTAGTAATTATAATTATGAACCAAATTATCCAGAAGGGTACGACCCAGAATTACATAATTATGCAGAAGAAGTGGAAAGAGAAATACAAATTGATGAAGAAGAAGAACTAGAAGAGGAACCAACGACCCCTATTGGGATACATGTATCTTGACAGTCATCAACAAGATCACATGAAGAACAACTACAAGAACAACAACAAAGACAAGCTTGTGGTAAACGAGTCAATTTCCAAACTATCGGTTAGTTTTATAATTTTATTTTTCAAATTAATTAAATTTTAAATTATTTATTTATTTAATTATAGTTTTATAATTTTAAATTATTTATTTAGATGAAGAAAACCAGTAACATGACCTTTTCCGGCAATGCCACCTCCTGGTGGTAGAGCTGTTTCACATGTGTGGTCGTATTTTACAAAAGAACCAACCGACAATCCAGATGTTTTCTTATGCAGTTGTCAAATTTGTGAAAGTCAAGGAGTAAAGCCCTTAGTTGCATACAGTTTCGCCAGAGGTAAATACTTTTTAAGTTTTTTATACATACATTATATATTCATATTTTATAAAAATTTATTTATTGTGTTTTGTGAATACGTGTTAGGTGGTGGTACGGGATCTTTTAACAAATATTTGGCAAAGAAGCATGGAATCACAAAAGAAACTCATGTGACCAATATCAACTAAAAAAGTGTATTGGTCATTAGATACTTCTACACATTGGGCTCAACTAACGATTTATTAAGAAAGGCGATTGCTTATCGTCCAGTTATAACACAACTGTATAGTGAGTGTACAGATAGCTATATAGCTGATGACACTTGGGAATTAGCTATAGGTGTACATAAAATATTAGAAGCGTTTTGACTACGCAACTAAGATTTTTTCATATGTTTATGAACCGAACGTTCACTTAGTAATAAGTGAGTGTATTACTATTTTTTATCATCTCCTTAAACATACGCATGATGATATTAACCCATATTTGAAGCCGATTCTTGCAGATATGATGGAAAAATGGAAGGCATATTTTTCCGGTTTTCCTTATATTTATGGAATGGCAACCATTTTAGACCCATGTTTTAAAACTGAAGTCCTTACTAAAGTAATAGGATTTTACTACCAATCGTTAGATCGCCCCGCCTACTGATGTACATAATTATGTTGGAACATGTAAAAAACTTTTAGCAGAACTCTATGATTATTACGCTAGTGTATATAAACCAAAACGCGATACGTCTAGTCGTGCTAGCGTTTCGGCACGTCCCTCTTATTATAATTCGGTAATAGCTAATATAATGAGTCAAGATGATAGTTTTGTAGGATCATCTTCTTCTTCACCCTCCACCTCATATTTAGAATTAGATAGTTATCTTAAACACCACTTTGAAATTGACCAAGGTGGCTATAATATTTTAGAGTGGTGGAAAGAAAAATCTGTAAAATTTCCCATTTTATCGAGAATTGCAAAGGATATCCTTGCAATTCCTGCGTCAACAATTGCGTCGGAGTCTGCTTTTAGTGCAGGTACAAGAGTTTTAGATGAAAAGAGATCTCGTCTTGCTCCACATAGTATTCAAATATGTGTTTGCAAGAAAGATTGGGATCAAGCGGAGATTCGAACACAAGGACTAAGGAATGATGATGATCAAGACGACGATGATGATCCATGGATGATGATGGATACATCTGCATCATCGTTAGGAGGAGAGTCAGCGGAAGCATCTAACCAACCAGATGATGATGACGAAGACGAATAGGATCAATCGGACAACGATAAATCAACATTCAACAACTATAAATAAAAGGTATGACAAAGAACTACGTGGGCTTTGATTCCTTCGGGATACGTAGGCAGCTTAGTATTCCTTTGGGTACTAGGTTCAAGTCCATTTTTTCCCTCTTTTTTATTAATCATCTTTGTCGACATTATCATGGATTCGTTTCTTATTAAGTTATTTTTTTCATTCTTTTTAGTAAATATTTTAATAACGATGACAACTTGACAAGCAATGAATTTCGCTAATAATCAAGTAATCATCAAAGGTACGTCCGCAATATTATAGTATATTTTTATTATATAAATATTTAAAGAAAAAAAAAATGGAACCGATGGTCCGACCCGCCCGTCCCGTGAGTTGGAACCGCCTCATGAACCGCCAAGGAACCGTATGGAACCGCCCGGAACCGGTCGCGACAGGTTCCAAATGGAACCGGAACCGGGTGGAACCGGAACCGGATGAAACCGGAACGGAACCGGCCCAACCCGGACCGTGGCCATGCCTAGATGTGGATTAATTAAAATTCAATAAACTAGTTTGAATTAGCTCAAAATAAGTTCAATTCATTTCAAAATAGTTATTTTATTTTGTACATAATTATAATTTATATAATTATGCTTTCGTGATATTGTTATAATCAGTTTATAACAATAGTTATATATTTTATCAAAAATATGTACATTTTAGGATGATAATATATAAACATGCAGCATTATATATATATATATATATATATATATATATATATATATATATATATATATATATATATATATATATATATATATATATATATATATATATATATATATATATATATATATATATATATAATTACAGTCTCGAAAATATCCAAGTGACCACCATTCAAGCCAAGTGACCGTTGACCATTACTAATCACCTTTGGCTTTTGTTGATCAACTCTAATCACCTTTGTTTTTTCTAATTACCAATTGTACCCTTGTGTTTTATCACTTAAACGTTAATTTTATCCATCATAACGATATTTCTTTAAAAAATGGACGTTGAATATCATTTTCGGTCTACGTGCCGAAAAATAGACGAATAAGTACTTGTTTCGATTCGAAAAAGTTAACCCATAAAGATAATTACGACGTCCGTTTTGTGAAAAAAAATATCGTTAATATAGGTAAAATATGAATATCTTTATCAGTCTACGTGCATATTTTAATTGATATGAACTTTTTAATCATCAACTTTGGCAATTTAATTAGCTTTGTTGGACTAAGCAAAATCCACATCTATAATAATATTTTTTTTTAAATGTCCAATTTGCTTTTAGTTACTATTCATCAATTACTTTTAATTTGTACTTTATTCTTAATCCATGCATTAAAACATAGTCAAATGAGATCTTATTTGATTCGTCTCAACATAAGGTTTATTAATATCTAGTCTTTATAATTTTTAATTATACACAATTATCACTATTAAGTTATAAATTAGTAAATTGACAAATATGCAAAAAGCAAATATGACATTTAAAATGCAACAGATGGAGTAGATACTAAATGAGTTGATATTGATATGCATGGTGACCATATTCAATTATACTTCCTCAATTTCAAATTAGTTATTAGTTGTAACATTAGAAAAATGACTTTATTTATTTATCACTTTTAATTTGTGATTAGTTTTTAAGTTATAAGTTAAAACATAATTACATGATATCTTATTTGATTCGTCTCATTGCAAAGATTATTAATATCAAATTTTTATAATTTTTTATAATATTTAATTAAAAATATTAAGAATTAAATTATTACATTAAAAATCAAAATTAAAAGGGAGGAAGTAATATGTTTAAAGTTTGCACGTTTGGTAGGTCCACTTACATAGTCATAATAAATATAGTATTTGTGACCTTTGAGTACTACTATTTTGTGGTTGATATAATACAACACCATGTATTACCAACGTCCATCTCCTCCACAATGAATTTCTTCCATTGTACTACAATAATTCAATTAATTCTTATGATGTATTTCATTTTGAGTGGATCACTCAAAAGTAGCAGATGATGGATCATTTATAGTACTACTTGTATAAGTAACACATTTTTTTTAGGACTTTGTTATACATAGCCCTTAAAATTAGCAAATTACTATAATAAATGTACATGGACTAATTTTAATGGAATCTTTGATAAGTTTATTAATAGATTAATAAATTACTCATTAAATTAGCCTTGTAAAATAATTAATCTTTGACAAGTTCACCACAAAATTAAAGTAATAAATTGCTCTTATATTGAAAAAAAAAATTACTCATGATTTATATGGGGAATATAAAAGAATTTTATTAGCATTAATGGTTATATGTAGCCCTTAGGGCTACATATAACATTTGCCTTTTTTTATTATGAAATGGGGACAAATAAGAGAGTACACTAGGATTTTGTTTGGCAAGTGAAGGGATAGGACCTAGCACTGCAAAAACTTGTGGGTTTTTGAGTTTTTGTTTACATGATTGAATGGTTTAGGTTTTTAGTTGATTTGAATTTGAATTAAAATTAAATTGAATACTAATTAATTTTTTATTTAGTTGAGTTAAAATATTGTAAATTAATTACTTTGTAATTATGATTATAAATTTGTTGAGATAACTTCTTACAAATTAATAGGCTTCTCATAACCCACTTTTGGTTGAAGCCATGAATAAACAATTTGAGGAACTTGAAAAACTTGCAAGAAACCCATTGATTGAGATGGTTATATAAGGTCAACTTTACGTAGATTTACCTTAGAGACTTATTTTGATTGCTAACGGCTATAATAAAAAAGCATGAGTTGATTTTAAAGAGACCTTTTTACATGTTGTCAATATGACAAAAATTAGATGTACTGTTCTAATATTGGTTGTCAGTAAAAATAGTCAATTTTTGAACTAAGTTTGAGTATGGAATCCTATATTGTGATTTACATTAGCAGGTTTATATTTGGTTACTTAAAGATCAAACCAATATCCAAGTATAATACTTGAACCAAACCAAAGCAATATAACAAAAGTTTTAATTGTCCAAAATAAAGGAAAATTACAAACAAAATCTGAATAAGTCTAAAGTTCAAATTACATCCTTAAATTAGTCTAAAACGAAACTAATAGTTTCTCAAATACAATAAAGAGATCTATAAAAAAGAAGAGTCATACTCCAACTCGGGTTCATCTTCCGCTCGCATATCCATTCTCCGTCGAGGTGCCATAGAGGTTTACTCTAAAAACAAAACCATTGAAGAAACATACAAAGCATATTATTAGTAAAAAGGCTGAGTATAAACACACTGGTGTCGGTCAAACAAGTTATTAAAACCTATTTTTATTTGAGTAAATTCATTTTGAAATATGTTTTTTCATTTGATAAATCATATTATGATTCAAATCTAGTTCAATGGCTCTATAATCATTTGAAAATCTCATTTTTCATCAAAAATAATAAGATCTCAATGGATCCAAATGAATTTCAAACTCATATCGTATGTTTACATGGTTACTCTGTGAGTCATCTTGTGACTCGTTTGGTAGTCAGTCTACCGTCCGCGACATGTCCGGTAAGTCTAACACAATGATATTGTGAATAATATGAGCTCAGCATTGGTGAGCCGTTTAACCATGCACACAACATTTGTCGTGGCATATTATAATACCCCAGATTTAGCTTGAAAACAGATTGATAGACTACTCATATAAACAAGGTACATCTTCTTTTCTATGGAGCCCACTTGCTAAGAACTCCACAGTTAAGCGTGCTTGGTGGAGAGCAATCTTAGGATGGGTGACCTCCTAGGAAGTTTTCCCGGGTGCACACGAGTGAGGCCAAAGTGCGCTGGAAAGACTTGTGTTGGTTTGTAGGGCTAGTCTACAGTATCCAAGAGTAGTCACCAGCGGTCCGAGGAGCCAGGGTGTTACAAATGGTATCAAAGCAACCCTGCGACCGTGGCTGATAGTGTTCAGTGCACCTAGCGAGGGAAAAGATCTTGAAGTAACTGTCCAACGAGGACGTTGTATTCTTAAGTGGGGTGAGTGTAATACCCCAGATTTAGCTTGAAAACGGATTGATAAAGTACTCATATAAACAAGGTGCATCTTCTTTTCTATTGAGCCCACTTGCTAAGAACTTCACAGTTAAGCGTGCTTGGTGGAGAGCAATCTTAGGATGGGTGACCTTCTGAGAAGTTTTCCCGGGTGCGCACGAGTGAGGCCAAAGTGCGCTGGAAAGACTTGTGTTGGTTTGTGGGGCTAGTCTACAGTCTCCAAGAGTAATCACCTGCGGTCCGAGGGGCCGGGGTGTTACACATATGTACCCGCCATTTAGGCTAAAACATTTTTTGTACATAATATATATCTTGTAATTTTAATAGCATTTGAAAGTCTAAAATATTAACTTTTTCCATATGATACACATCTTTTATTTGCACATAGCAAAACATACTTTATTTGCGACTTAGCAAAATCAAATCATAATATTTCCCACATGGGTAAAACATGCTTAACATAATCATATCATTAAGCATAATCTTTGTATTATATTAGGGCATCATTAGCATGTATAGAAATGCATCGTGACAAAAAGTGATTAAAGTTTAATACGATTTTTTAACAAAACCACTAAAATGTTTCGTTTCAATCTTTCTTAAAGTAAATATAACTTAAAATAGTTTTGAAATTCATTCAAAACAACTAGAATTTGATTCATAAGTCTATAAAATCATTATGACAGAAGATTTCATAAAACACTATTTTCTTAAATATGAGATAGTTTTGCCAGTAATAAAATCGATAACTGATTTACAAAGTACATATATATATATATATATATATATATATATATATATATATATATATATATATATATATATATATATATATATATATATATATATATATATATATATATACACGTATATATATATATATATATATATATATATATATATATATATATATATATATACACGTATATATATATATATATATATATATATATATATATATATATATATATATATATATATATGTATATATATATACATATATATATATATATATATATATATATATATATATATATATATATATATATATATGTATATATATATATATGTATATATATATATATATATATATATATATATATATATATATATATATATATATATATATATATATGTATATATATATGTATATATATATATATATATATGTATATATATATATATATATATGTATATATATATATATATATGTATATATATATATATATATATATATATATATATATATATATATATATATATATATATATATATATATATATATATATATATATATATATATATA
>NC_080055.1:19931566-19991566 GCF_026212465.1 Amaranthus tricolor
TAATTGAGTCATATTTCTAATTTAATTAGGAAATGTCAAGTAATTCAAGTTCACCTTGTTCGAAAAAGTCAAAAGCAAAGGGAAGACAACCTTTTTCTTCCTTGTATCTTTTTCTTCCTTTTCCAGCCTTTTTCTCTTTTGTTGATTGGTCACTGAATTTTTATTGTGATTTCTTGAATTGGGTTTGTGTAGTTAATGGGGGAATGTTAGCCTATTAAGTTACTGACTAATGAGTGAATGCAATTAAGGTCTGAAATATGCTATTTTGTTTAGATCAGGATGGGGAATAATGATGGATTTGATCATGTGTTTAACCTTGCTGCCGATATGGGTGGCATGGGTTTCATCCAATCCAATCACTCTGTTATTATGTATAACAATACAATGATCAGTTTCAACATGCTTGAGGCAGCTAGGATTAGTGGTGTCAAAAGGTTTGATTCTGATTCTTGTTATGGTCTTATAGGCCACGCAATTTGTTTGTTTATGTTCTGTGAAATTCCGACTTTGAATGCTTCATTTCATTACAATTGTTGTTATTTAAAGTGTGCTTTCTGAAACTTGGTCCAGGTTCTTCTATGCCTCAAGTGCGTGCATATACCCTGAATTCAAGCAGTTGGAAACTTCCAATGTTAGTCTTAAGGAGGCAGATGCTTGGCCTGCAGAGTTAAGATTCTTGTAATTTCTTCCTGCACCACAATTTTGCTTGAGTAAACTTATGCTGCGTTTGGTTAATGGTATTGAATGGTGACAATGAAAATGAGTTTAGTGTTAATGTTGATGAAATATTTTGTCATTCTCATGGTAATAAGCTCTCATCCTCAAATATGTTTTTTTTTCTCATTATAATTTTCCATTACCGATTAATACCGCCTTGTCGAGTAGTTATGGGTGGGAATGTATTTTCATGAAGAAAAAATTAATTACCATGGGAAACCGTAACTATAAATCTTATCAAGTAATCTCTAGCTAAATACACTATATTTACATTACTATTCCCACCATTTAAAACCAATATCCAAACGGCCCGAATTACGAGTATTGTACGTTTGGACTTAAGAGAGTTGTGTGCCATTAATTTTGATATTGTAAATTGTAAATATTGTTTCTATTATGTTTTCTATTTTTCTTTAAAAAACAAATTATTCGGACGACGATTAGATCATCCGAACGACGCGACGTTCGGATTTTGCCTCCCCAATTTGAAATTCCTGGGTCCGCCACTGTATATATAGATACATACATACATATATATATACATACATATATATATATATATATATATATATATATATATATATATATATATAGATATCTATACATATATATATACATATATATATATATATATATATATATATATATATACATATATATATTTATATATATATATATATGTATATATATATATATATATATATATATATATATATACATATATATATATATATATATATATATATATATATATATATACATATATATATATATATATATGTATATATATATATATATATATATATATATATATATATATATATGTATATATATATATATATATATATATATATATATATATATATATATATATATATGTATGTATATATATATATATATATGTATATATATATATATATATATATATATATATATATATATATATATATATATATGTATATATATATATATATATATATAATATATATATATATACATATATATATATATGTATACATACATATATATATATATATATATATATATATATATATATATATATATATGTATACATATATATATATATATATATATATATATATATATATATATATATATATATATATATATACATATACTCGAATATTTTATATAAACAGCCGGTCTACGGAGAGATGGTCTCTTTAAGAGATGTCTCTCAGGCCCAACCCATTAAACTTTAATGTTCACTTACTGTATCCTTAATACCTACTTATATTATCCTTAATGTCTACTTACAAAGTATTTAATGCCCACCGAAAAAGTACTTAAAATGTCTATCTACAATATTCTTAATGTCTATCGAGAAACTTAATCTACTAACCTACTTACCATATCTTTAATGTCTACTTACAATATCTTTAACGTCTACTTATAATATACTTAATGCCTACCACGAAAATACTAAAGTAATTACAATATTTTAAATGTCTACTTACGACATTCTTAATTTCTATCCAAAAACTTATGCTATATTTTTATTATTAGGTCAGCTCAATTAGAGATTGTGTCTCAAAAAGATCGGCTCATACAAGATTTTGTGATATATAAATACTTTTTCCAAAAACTTAATCTTGAAAATTTTAAAAATGTGCTGAATAAAAATGAAGCCCAATAGTAAACTCGACCTATAGCGACAAGATGGACCAACGGCCATCACCACTAAAAACAAAAAATAATGTCAAAATCGCATGATAATGTAATTAAAGTAGGTGTAATTTAATCAATTTCGTAAATTTATTGCGATAGAGGATTTACTGCAACAAAAATCTTTTTTATAAAAAAGTTTAATAAAAAAACGTTTTCCAGCTGAGAGCATGAAGTTTCTGAACTCAACCAAAAGCTTAAGCTGATGGTTGAGGCCCCAGGATATGTTATATACTCTAACAGTTTCCTTCTCAATATTCTTGGGACACTCATTTTCACCTTTTATTTGGGACCCCTCCACACACCTTAGTCCACACTTTTGTTGGTCATCCCCACAAATTATAAATCGAAATAAATATATTACGAAAAGTTATCGCTAATATTTATTCTCCTAATATGATTTGTTTACACAATATAACTGAAGTCTATAGTTCTCATCAACTCAAAACAATCTATAAATGAAGTTCATAACTTGATATTGCTAACAATGTAAGCAGTGATCAAATTGTTAGAATAATTTATTCCGCATCGTTGAATTAAAGATATTGTGTATATTTTATAAATTATTGAAATTTTTCCTCCTATAGCCATATGATTTTAGGATGGTATCTCTTTAGTTTAATGAAGTGTGTGTATCTCATATTTCCCTAATTATTTGCTGGCAAGTGGCAATCACAATAAGTTCAACCCAATTAAAAAATCTCCATCTTCTATGAAAAAACAGCGTGCGGGCTAAAAAAGAATGATGTTCTCGTCCAATGAAGCACGTGTGATCACACATTGAAAAAACTAGACAAAGGTTCACTAATATATATACTTGATAGAGTATTCCTCCTAACACCAATTGGTTATGGGATGAAACTTCATTGTATTTATGTGCTAACAACTCTCTTCTTACGCAGGTCTTGTTGTGTATAAGCCTATAACAAATTTATCACAAATCAAGGAGCTGCCGAGGAAATTAAATACAAACCAAACAAAAAAAGGAAAAATTACCGTGAATAATACAATATTTTGTTAATTTCTCTACAATAATATCAACTTTTGATTAACCATGAACAACACCATCTTAGGGGAATTTTTTCCTAGAATGATATCAACTTTAGTTTATTAATTAATTTACCAATTTTTTTGTTATATAATCTCCTATAGTTTGATTTTTAACATGTTAGCGATATTTTAGGAAAGCACCTCTTAAGTAGGTATTATTTATGATTAATAAAAAGTTGTTATTAATATTGGAAAATAAGTAAAAGATTGTAATATTCTTAATAATTTTTTTAAAAAAATTTACATAGTTGTATTATATGGTCACTTTCTAGTTGCTACTTTTAATGCATCACTAGGTGCTTGTTTATGGGTCAAATCTCTATTTGTGTGCTTCATCATCAATGAGGGAAAATAAAAATTGGAAAATTACAAACCCAAAAAAGAAATAAAAAAAAAAAACTATATGGTGGGTTTCTTATTCGCTTCATGTATACATTGCTTTGGGTCTCGCATAAGCTGTTCCATTGAAAGTGCATATCTCTTTCCTTTAACAACAAGCCCAGCAGACCCTTCCAATACTAATACTCCCTCCGAATCAATTTAGATGTTCAATTTGCTTGGGCACAGTTATTAAGGATGGTGTAGGGTCCATTAAAAAGGGTAAGTAGTAAAGGATAGTTGAGTAAGTAAGGTATATGGGGGTATATTCGTAATTACTTGTGTGAACTAAGGATATTTAGGTAAAAAAAGATTAACAAAAATAGAAATGGGACAACTAAAAAGACTTTGCCAAATAAGGAAATGGGACAACTAAATTGGTTCGGAGGGAGTATTAATTATCAACTAATTATAAACTTTGCTTTTTTTCTTTTTTTTTTTTTTGTTTTATATTGCATTTTTCTTTGTGTACTTTGTACTATTTCTAGGCTTCCTTATTGCATTATTCTTGTTTTCTGTTATTGGGTCAAAATGAATATATGTAATATTAAATTTTACGAAAAATTATATGGAATAATCCAATTTTTTCATGATTTTTATACAATAATTTCACCTATTGATTAACCATGAATAATTTCAATTTTAAGAGGTATTTGCATAGAGTAAACTTAGATAGCCCGATGACTTGCTATATTAGATAATTCGTCAAAAATATAAACTGAAATTTAATGTAAAATTAGAGAAAATTTTGAAAATTCACATAAAAACTAGGACTTTGAATAATAAAAAAATCAGAAAATTTTTTCTGCAATTTTTTAATATTATTTTCGACATTTTATTTTAGTTTATCTTTTTTTAAAAAATAAAACTTGCTATAACAAGTCATCCGATTTTCAGGTTTATTTTAAGAAAAATATCCTTTTAAGTTGGGATTATTCATAGTTAGCCAATAATTGGAATTATTGTAGAAAAATCATGAAAAAATTAGATTATTCTAGATAATTTTTGCTAAATTTTATATATTGAATTTTAACCATTGAAAGTAATTTCATAAAATATTTTCTAATTAATTATACAATTATAGTTTGAGTAAGTGGTGCATAATGAGCAATTAGTTATGGACCTGCTTTCAAACAAACTAGCAATTACTTTTATTCACCACATAAGGAAATATTAATTATTCATTAATTTCTGTACGATAATATCAATTTTTGATTAACCATGAATAACACGAACTTAGCGGAATTTTTTCTAGAATAATACCAACTTTAGTATATTAACTGATTTACCAATTTTTTATTGTCATATAATCTACTATAGTTTAATTTTTTACATGTTAGGGATATTCTAGGAAAACACCCCCTTAAGTTGATATTATTCATGATTAATATAAAGTTGGTATTATTACAGGAAAATAAGCAAAAAATTGTATTATTTCTGGTAATTTTTCCCATAATAAATATTGTCAAACTCTTGTGGCTAACTCTCAGTCTCTCATTGATACAATTCTTTTCCCTATAAATTATGAGGAATCAAAAATTTTAATAACACATTATTATAAATATCGAATTAAACCTTTTACAAATTAAAATAATCTCACATTTTATAAATATTTCTATAATAATCTCACTTTTAATTAACTGATCATATATAATCTCGATTTTAAATGTATTTGTCTACAGTGCACCGAATCATAGGTTGGACTGGTGGTGGTAATAGTTGTCATTCTAGAGCACAGAAGGATGAGGAAAAAGAAAAAAAGAAAGTGAAAATTATATTTTATAGATGTTATATTTTTCCTTTTCTCCTTTTTATATTTCATTTTAAAATCTAATTTATTTATTTACCGAAATTAACAGTTGTAGCTGGTTATATTTTTGCTAATAATTCAAGAGAGCATGTAATAAAAGTTAGGATATAGTAATTAAATAAATGGTGGAATTATTGTGGAAAGTTGTTGAAATGTGAGATTAATAGTTATTATTATAAATAAACTATAAAAAAAATAACCATTTTTTTTTATTTTTCTAAAATTCAATGACTAAAAGAGATTGTTTTAGTTATTAAGAAAATTATTGGAGTGCAAACCCATCTTAAAGTTATTATTATTTTTTTAGGAAATATTTTATATATCGTCACTATTAAGATTGCCTTCTATTTAAATTAAGTCACTATTAGGTTTTATAGTTATTTGGAAAGTTTTTGAATACCATCATATAAGTTTTTTTTTGAAGTAACTATAAAATAGAGAATCTCATTGAGTAACACTCATCTCTTTCATTGGATTTACATTTGAGAGTAAAAGGATAATTATTTAAAAAAGTACTAATGAATTAAAAGATAAAATGAATTATATGGATGAAATTAAAAGAGAGTTAAAATATATAAATGATATTAAAAGAATGTGTTGGGCTATTGTCAAAAAATAAAAATAATGTAAATTAAATAAGACGGATTAAAATGGAATATGCTACAAATTTAATGGGACAAAGGGAGTAGTGACTAATAAAAATAGAATGTAGCCATATCATTTTGCAAATTAAGTTGTTATTAGTAATAAACTTTAAAACATATTAATAACGATGCTTTTTTTATTAATAATTATTGACATCACAGAAGGCACAATATGCGACTTTAAATTGTCAATTATAACTTTGATAAAAATGCAAACAATCATAAATAAAATACCTTTTTAGATTGAATCATTAACAATAAGATCAAAATGATAATGCTCCCTTCATTTTTTTTCATGCTTTTTTTTTATTTAAATTTTAAAGTAATTTTCAAGCCTCAGAATTATATCTCTTACGCATCATAAAAATAAAAAATATATATAATAAAAAGTATACATCAAGTCAAATCTTGCGAAATCTTACATAGATATAATTAATCTTTAATATGGATATTTCTTAAAAATTTGAATCTTTTCCCATAATATTGCTTAAAAAAAATTAATTCCCACTTTGCATTATGTGGGAAACTATTTCCCACATTACCGTGCACAAGGAAATTTTTTTTTTTTTTTTAGACCAAACCGCCACTTGAGATGGCGGTTTGCCTTAAGCAGTAAACCGCCACATGAAGTGGCGGTTTGCTCAAGGCAAACCGCCATCTCATGTGGCGAATTGGTGTTGGTTTTATATATATATATTTTTTGTTTCATTTCCCTTAAATAGTGAACGCAACCTGCATTAAACCAGTTCAATACCATCTATTCTATAATAATCAATTACGAACCAGCTTGATTTGAAAAAATTAATTATGAAAATAATGCGAAGATATATTACAATCATGGAAAGTCACACAAGAAGTTCAAATCCTATAAGAATATACAAAGTTTGTTACACTACAACCCCCGGCCCCTTTTGTTTTGCGCACCGGTGGTTGAGTAACCAATTGGGCAGTGGAGCCCTCCCACGCAGCTATGCTCCCGTGTGTTGTCTGAAGCGTAAGCACTGATGGATCAACTGGGCCCGGCATCACCATGATCGCTGTTACATACATAAGTGTTATAAAAATCATATAAATATTAGGTGAATCAACATGATATTACAAAATATTAAAAAAAATATACTTTGTTGACCTTCGAGGGCATGTTTTATTATTATGACCACTAAATCCACAAAAGCTACACGTGTTACGAGGACGCGTCAACGGTGCATCCATTTCGTTTCGTATACGAGTTGATCGCGGACGACCCTTTCCACGCTTCGTTGAGGGATCTGGAACAATTGTAGGACCGTTCCAAGGATCGCAGGTGAACATATCTAGAACAGGCATGAAAGTCTTCTTATATGTCGATACGTATTTTGTAGTGCGAAATGAAGGGTCCACAAAAGCATCGTACGATATGTTACGAGCTCGACATACTGCAAGAACATGTGAGCACGGTAACTTGAAGATGGTTGGTTTCTGACATAAGCATGATGTTGCTGTGAGGTCAACCATGTAGGATTTTCCACCTTTTCCTGCTATCCTGTTGCCACAACTAGTGGTGACCTCAAATATCCCACGCACTGTGTCATATATCTTAACATCATGAAAGCGTACTTTTTCAGCATTCTTATCAATCGTATCAGTTGGTATCTTCGCATACACATGTCCATTGTCTAATTTGTTTCTCCCTAAATCCCTCCTTGTGGCAAAGTATTCGTTTACCCGGAAGAATGTCATCCTAACTAATGAAGTGATTGGGAGTGACCTGGCCCCTTTCATAACGCCGTTGAACGCTTCAGACATGTTTATAGTTCTCTTTCCATATCGATGCCCACCATCATGAATCAAAGTCCATTGGCGCTCAGGAATAGAACCATCTACTAAGTAGTTATACGCGTCCTCATTAAACTCTTTAAGGCGATTCATGTAGAAATTATATTTTCGAATCTTTGTCTGTTCAGAAGCTTTTCCAAATAAGTTTTTGACTGCTATGTTTTTGAACTTCTTATGCAAGTTCGAAGCTAGATGACGTTTACAAAACCGATGGAATGCAAATGGCTCTTCCCAACCTTTTCTAACTCTATTCATTGCATGCAAAATTCCCTTGTGACGATCAGATATAACACATAAGTCGTCCCTCTTAGTGACATAATGCCTTATACAATCCAAGAACCAACTCCATGTGTCGTTGCTCTCACCCTCCACAACGACAAAAGCAAGTGGGAACAACTGAGAATTTGCATCTATCGCCATAGCAATCATAAGTGTGCCTCTGTACTTTCCGTACAAATGTGTACCATCTATAGAAATAAGGGGATCACAGTGGGGAAAACCCTTAATGGATGGTCCGAAAGCCCAAAAAATTCGCTTAAACATCACTATGGTAGGATCCATTTTCGGTTGGACTTCCCATTAAACCACTGTTCCTGGATTAGATTGCATTAGTGCATGCAGGTACCTTGGAAGCTCCTCAAAGGACTTATCCCAATCCCCAAATACTTTTGTTACAAGCTTATTTTTGGCCAACCAAGCTCTCTTATATGTTATAACAAATTCGTACTTGATTTTTACTAAAATAACGATTGACTTCACCTTAAACGCTGGATCAACTCTGATCATATCCACGATAAGATCAGCAACAAATTCAGAAGTAAGGAGGGGATGGTCATCACTGTAATGTACTGAGCAATCTTGATTATGACCCTTGTATCGCACAATCTTAAATGAACCCATTGCGGTCATAACAGCTCGCATCCTCCATTCACAACCTATATCCTCAGCATTAGTGCATTGGATAACATACTTTGAAGGCTCCGATTCAATTACACGGAAGTTTCTATTGTTAGATATTGTCCATGCTTTAACATTCTTCTTAAGGTGGTCTAAGGAGCTAAACTCTTGCCCTATCCTAAAGTCTCCATTTTCATTCATGGAGTTTTCATCGTTCCAGGTCATCCATGCATCAATCAATCTTTGATCAACCTCATTAATTCTAAGCCAATCTTGAGATGGAGCACCATCTCTAATCGCTGCATCTAGAGCTTCTCTTCTTTCATCATCCTCTTCTGAATCAGAATCAATATGCTCATCCTCCTGATCTAAAGAGTCAACCTCGTTCGCATTAAGCCTACCCAAGTGACTCGTGGAAAAGGTGTTCATTACACCACCACCAATGCCACGTGAATGAGTTGGCGAGGTAAACTCATCCAAGTGCGCATTAACGTAATTTGGTTTACTTAACATTTCTGTGAATGTATCATGGCGTACACTAGGACCTGATTTTGGAAGTTCTATGCTAGTAATGACTTCCCTCGCATTATCCAAATTTACAACCAATTCAACATAAACCTCCATTGCCGTTCCAGGGGCTTGTGATGCCGCATAAGCAAGAGCACTTATGCTTTCATCATTCTTAATCGGGACTAACACATTTTTCCCAGTCACCGGGTATTTCATCTCTATTTTTAACATAAAAGAGTTGCGATCACAACCAATTACATCATAGACTTTGCTAACAAACACCTCAAAAGTCGTATTTTGACGATGGATAAACATCACTGTATTTAATCCTCCATTATACCCAACATCGGATCCAGTATAACTTACTTCCCCACCCCAATACACTATAACGGGATAATGATCCATATTCTGCAAATACAAACATGTTTTTCATGTGATTTCACATACACTTAATTGTTGAATGTGAATAAGGAAAGTGTAAATTTGAATACAAGAATTTGTGATATTAAGGTATTAGAACACTTATTAGAAGGTTCATTTCAAATATAAAAGGTAAAAATACCATGAATATATACTTAAACCATTAAACTAACCCTACAAAGTAATAAACTTTCATTGAAGCATTTCATCAAACACTTTATATGTATACAAACCAAATCCTAAAATTCAACTACAAATATGTAAAATGTAAGCTTATATCATGAAAACAAGAGAATCTAACAAACAATCAACGTATTTATAACTTCAATTGAAAACAATAATGAACAAAAAAACAATTTGCATATTGAAAAAAATTAGGGTTTTATTCATACCTTAAATGAGGATGAAAATGATCTATTACACAAGGAAAGGATGGGAATGTAGTTAATTAGTTTAGTTGAATGAGAGGAATTGTATATTTGAAGTAAATGAGAGTGAAGAAATTTTTTTTTTTTAGAAAATACCGGCACCAAGAAGCAAGAAGCAAAGAGGATAATGGAATGAAGAACCAACCTTGACATTTTGTTTTGTACTGCTACAAAACCGCCACTTCGAGTGGCGGTTTACTCAACATATATTTTTTTTTTAAAAAAATTTAAAATTAACAAACCGCCATTTCATCTGGCGACTTACTTCAGTTCCCTACACAAAACCGCTACCTCATGTAGCGGTTATATTAAAAAAAAATTCCTCAAAGCTATCCTACGTGGACGATAATGTGGGAATTAGTTTTCCATTTCAAGCAAAATGGGAATTACTTTATAAAAATGCATTATTCTGAGAAATGATTCTAAAAATTTTGGTCAAGTTTCTCTCCCTCTTAAATAAGATATTTTAAATGGGAAGAACATTAGAGAATAGATGAAGTAATAATCAAATAAACATGTCATAATTAGAGGTTTTATTCATGATTGAGGCGAATATCAATTTTCATTTAATAATCACAATAAACTCTTTTTATTTTCTTCATTTACTACATTTTAATTCAAAATATCTTGTACTCCCTATATAAAGGAAAATGTACATAAATAAATGAATAATTAACCGTATCAAATCATTGTAGACAATAAAGATAGATAACCAATTAAACAACAAAAGTAGGCATCACACCAAACAATAATTTTAATTGACCATTACGTTCATTTAGAAAATCCTATTAAAATAATATTATTGAAAACTAATTTAAACAGATAGACAAATCTTTTTTTTTTTTCATTTTTAATTTTAGCAACGACTAATACCTTATTTTAATTTTTATCTATATATTTAATTTACATGTTCCTCTCATTTACATTATCATTTTTTCATAAATATACCTTTTTTTATTACTTTTATGTATATTTTATGTTTGAACGTGATTTATACTTGAGCCTATTTCTTTAGGAAAAATATAGAAATATTTCCACATAATATCTTATAAAAAATTTATGGAATATGATTAATTAGTCAGATTCAGAAACATTTTTTTTATATTACTTTACAAGGTCAATTATAGCGAAATAGCTAGGCTAACATGCATACACGAAAATCCAATAGTAATTTTATTTAATTTCTTCAAAACAAAAAATTAAAAAAAAATTGATATAAAGACAGCAAAATGAGTTATGGTGTGGTGGCATTAACAGACAGATTCTGTACCATACTGATATAAACACTTGATAACTAATCTACACATAAAACTTGACTTATTAGATTCAAATCATGATTAAAATACTAACATCATTAACAACATCACTAATTATAATAATTAATTAACACTAATCAAGTAACTAGATATTCCTTTTCCTTCCTTTCTCTCTCCTCCAACACGCCCTTAATTAACCGGCCCTTTTCTATATGCGTAAACCTCGTGTCTTTGTCCATACTCTTCATTCTTCCCCTCTATATACCCAAATTCTTAATAAGAGACTCTTAATAGTACCGGTGTTTATTCAGATTATTGGATCGATTTTAAATTAAATATTTTGAATCGGTTTAAAATCAAGTTTTTTGTCTGTGTATATTTGATTTTACATAATTGCAAATTTGTAAACCCATTTTTATGTCGGTCAAATTGAATTTGGTTAAAATGTCGTGTTTTTATTGGGTTATCAAGTCTGTTTTGAACACCTCTATATTTTACGAGAGATCTGTTTTGAACACCTCTATATTTTACAAGAGATAATCTTAATTAGAGTAACCATATGTATTGATCATTAATAATTTAAAAAAAAAATCAGTTACAAAATGATTATTAGTCTTAGAGTGATCATTTATTTATAATCTTAAAATGATCAATTAGAAAAATATGTTATTTATATGATCTTATTTCATTGTGAGACGCTTATATAAGATTTGTTAACTCTATATAAACTCCTTGCCCTCCTTCCGCCTACACCCAAAACTCATTCTCTCTTCACTTCTTTTCTTTCTCAATCTCCATTATTTCGATTTTTCATTCATCAAACTTAAAGCTTTGACATTATTGTTATTCGATCACAGGTTTTCTCCGTAGGATCATTAACTCAATGGCCTCGAGAGCCCATCATATTACATCAGAAAACTCGGACAATTCCCCGACGTCATCGTCAGTTACGACCGATGATCAAACACAAACTAGACAAAAGCAAAAGGATACAAAACATCCGGTGTACCGGGGTGTTCGAAAACGGGCCTGGGGAAAATGGGTATCCGAGATCCGAGAACCCAGAAAAAAGTCTCGTATTTGGTTAGGAACATTCTCAACACCAGAAATGGCTGCCCGTGCTCATGATGTTGCTGCCCTTACTATTAAGGGCACTTCAGCTGTCCTTAACTTCCCTGATCTTGCTTCCTCTTTACCCCGCCCACTCTCTAACTCCCCTCGCGACGTTCAGCTCGCCGCCTCCAAAGCCGCCGCGCTTGAGTTTGATGTTTCTCCGGCAGGCTGCGCCACCGTCGAGGAGGAGAAAAATACGCTGTGTGTAAGTGCTTTTTCACCATCATCAACATCATCATCATCGTCTTCCACCGCATTGTCACCGGAATCCTCCGCCGTGAGTTCGAGTCCGATGACCGGAAGCGATGAAGAGCAGCTACTAGGGGAAATAGTTGAGTTGCCGAGTTTGGAAGATGTAACTGGGTTTGACTCGGGCGAGTTTGTGGACAAGACTTGTTTAATGTATGAGTATTATGACTCGGAGTCGGATCCTTTTCTTCAATGGTGCGTAAATAATGGAAATAATAGTAATATGGAGGGGTACTTTGGGGAACAAGGTTTGAGTTATAATACTTGTTTTGACACTTTGTTATGGCATCATTAAATGCAAAATTATTTTTTTTAGATAAAAAAATTATATTATATTTCTTAAATGAGACGATCTTGTGGTAAGATTATCTTTATTAGGCTGATTTATTGACATTTATCAATTATAAAATATAATCAAATTAGATTTGTTAGTCTAATAATAAGACGGTCTCATACAAGACGGCCTAAATTAGAAGTATTAGAAAAAATTCATGTTCTTCTCTCCTCTTTATATTGCATGCCATAAAAGTTATGGCAGGCTATTTATATTTAGGGAAATTAAATACAAATACCAAAAATTTTAATTTAATTTTTTTGCAATATATATATATTTATATACACATATTTTATTTTTCCCTTTCCACCATTATTCCAGGGGAAAAATTTAGGGATTGTGATTGTCGATGCAATTTATAAATATAAGATTTTTTGAAGTCTTAACTGTTCTCATAGTACATTTAATTAAGTAATCTTCCTAATTAAAAATTGTTCATTTATGAACAATTAAATAGTAGTTCATACTAAGAGTACTTATCATTATGTCTCATATACGTTATATTAATGTTGGTTATATTAAATTCCAAATTGGGTTTATTTAACATATGCGACAAGGTTAAAGAGATATTAATTATCTTGCCTTAACTAAATTTTTAAAGATGATTTTCATAAATATTCTCTTTTTTTATAATTATAATTATTAATATTGATAAAAAAAATTACTATTTTCAAAAGAATATACACAAGAATTCTCTTAAATCAATGTTTGTTATTTAATGTAATTAAGATCTAATAACTTATGCCTTGTGGAATGGGTTAGATAAACTGTCCCATATTTTACATAATTATTTAAAACTTAATTGACTTATTTTAGAATAATAAAATTTTAAATAAAAGATAAGTAATAAAATAGAAGTAGGCTTGATATGGGTGGACATGATCATTTGTTACTTATTAGTGATCTATAATTATTCTCCTAATATCCTTATGCTCAACATTTTTGTCAAACTTATTATTTAGTGCTTAAAAATGTTAATAATACTTCTAAGTATTTTTTTCTTTCACAATAATTGGTAAAAAAAACACTATATCGCTAATTTTGGCAATAAAAATGGTGATTAATAGCCTTTGTCGTTAGCTAACGACAAACATTTTTGTGGCCTTATTTTTCACCATTTTGGCGATAAATATGATTTTTTTATCACCATATTTCATTTTTTTTTTAGTGTACATGTTAATCGTACCAGCTTACTTTGGAATTCAATATTTTACTTCTGTTTCTTACATTATTGTATGAGATTTTACTGTTGCTCGTGAATCTTCGCCAGTACTCGTACATTTTGGATGATTTATGAAATAGAAAAATCAAAGAGAAACGAAAGGAAAAGTTCTTGTTCTACAACTAATATTTATTCCTTAATGTTATGTTTAGATTGAAGCAAACGAAAAAAAAGAAATATAAGAAAAATAAATATATAATATCAGACACCAATTAAAAATAGTGTGGAATATAAAGAGAAGAGAATTAAAAGAAAAAGTTCATTCACATTTAAACAAAACAATTATATGATTAAAACAATTCTATCAAACATTGAAAAGATTTTTAAAAAAATTTATTATTTAATTTTTTTTGTCCAACTTAGGTTTATGTATTTACTATTGTAACATATATTATTTTGTAATTTTGCAGCTTATAAAATTGGACTCCTAACTCCTAATTACAATAGTCTAGCTTACTTTCCTAAACGTATATACTTCTTGACTCTTTTGTTCAGATTCTAGTCAAAGTCATAGTTATAGTTATAGTTATAATCATCAATTCAGTATTCTATAAAGTCGTGATTTGAGGGAGTAAGGTAACAAACAGACTATATGTCTCAAATAAATGGACCCTTCAAAAAGAAATATTAGTATCATACAACTTGTCATGCTTTCAAATCGATCACATAAATATTAAACCATCAGCTAGTCTCTTGAGAAATAATCTCTTTGAGAAACGTATCTCAAATCCAGCTCCTTAAAAACTAATATCTACTTATTGTATTCTTAATACCTACTTACATTATTCTTAGTGCTTACTTATCATATCCTTAATGTCTACTTTCAATATCTTAAATGTTTACTTATATTATTCTTAATGCTTATTTATAATATTTTAAAAAATATAAAATGAGCCGGCTCAATTAAAAATGATCGCTCAAAAAGACCGTCTCTCACTAGAATTTGTGTTAAACCATTATGTGTGTTTTATATTTTATGTGTGTATAAAATAATAAAATTCATATTAATTAAATTTAACGCCGTTTAATCAATTAAATGCCTAAATTGAACCAACAATGACGATATCAACAGCAAAGACATCAACTATTCATTACTGCTTCACATGAAAGGCGTAAATTCTCACTGCCCCCACATTACCAATCTTAGTAGTTTTCATTGCATCTATATTTAATAAATTACTCCCTCTAATAAATTACTCCCACCAATTCAGTACTAATATTTTATTTGCTTTTTAGATACTATTTATTTCTTACTTTTAATTTGTATTTTATTATTATTCTATATGTTAAAACATAATCAAGTGAAATCTTATTCGATTCGTCTCAATACAAGGATTATTTATATTAATTTTTCATAATTTTTAATTATGCACAATTACAAATATTAAGTATAAAATAAGTGCATTGGATAGTGTGCATAAAGCAAATGAGATATTAATGCAGAATTGGTGGGAGTATTTTTTAAAGAAAGTCTAAAATCCTGCCTGAACTGAAACTTATGTTGCTATAAATAATCAAAAAAAAATCTAACCAAAAACATTTACTTTCCTTAATTAAAGAACAATCAGAAAATGCTCAGATACACAATTTAACCACTTTATAGGATTACTATATTCTATATACAAATTCTGAGACGTTCATGAAACAGCTGGTCCAATATGTATTTAACGTTTTAAAGTTATCTTTTATAATTTTAAAGTGATTAATTACAATTTTAATATTACAATAAATTTAACTTTTCGCAATATTGAATTTACTGACGTTAAAAAAAGCCACTGATTTATATTTTTAGTGTAATAATTGTTGATTTTTATTTTAAGTTTCATTATAAAGTGATTTAGTGACACTTTGTTTGGCCTTTAGTGACATACATATTGTTACTATAGTCTATAGTGGCATTTATGAAAAATGACACTAAATCCTATGTTACGAAAAGTTTTAGTATGATTTTTTATTTTGCTGTTAAAGGGTCTAAAAAATGTCACTAAATCCACTATATATATTATTAGAAATTTGAAGCAGTGACATTTAAATTTAATGTCGCTAAATATATCCAATTAAAAGCAAATTATGTTGTAATGTAAGGTGATCACTTATAATTGTGAAGTGATCATTTATAATCTTAAAGTTATCAATTAGAGAAATGAGCTAATCATACGGACCCATCTCATGGTTAAACAGTTTCATATATAATGACTTGTGTTTTACAATAAGTTAGTAGGGTTGAATATAAGGTGAAAAAAATTTTCATATAGATCAGATAAGTAACCTCAAAATATGAGGAAAAACTTTTTTCATTATAGTTAATTTTTTTTTCTATGAATGATGAAACACGCAATTTGTTATATATTGTTATGAACAAAATAACTTACATATATATGTTTTTTATTTACGTAATTATATATGTTTTATAATACATATAAGTGGGTGTGCGTGAACTCGCATCCAAAAAATAAATAAAATAATTGTATTAAATTAAAGAGCAAGTATAATTTATCAAAAAAAATTATAATTATAAAACTTATTTAGTCGTTTCTTTCCTGTAATCAAGAATTCTTAATTTTTGGTTATTAACTCATTAACATTGCTATTAGAAAATAAGGACATAAGACAATCTGATATTCCTTTAAAATATTGGTAGACAGCTAGTGTATATAATAAGGAATGGAATATGAAACACAAGAGTATGTAGTCTTATAGTCTTAGTAATAATTAGACTAAAGACAGTTACTTTATATGGAATTCTTAAAATGAAAGCTCTTATAAAAATTCAACAATGAAAAACAATATAATGATTATTAAACAAAAGTAATGAAATGGACACAATGTGTTTTACCAAGTATTTTGGATACCTGCCGCTCAAATGTAGTTTATTAGATTGAATTCAACAATTACAATATAATAAATCTTCTCTTAGAACAATAAGTAGCAATATTTCTTTAAGAAAAATTTGCAAAGAAATACCTAATAAAACCAGTTTTTTGTAAAAAAAACAACTTTTAAATTTTTTTTGTAAAAAAACACCTTTTAAGAGACTTTTTATTAAAAAAAAAACACCTTAAATCAATTTCCGGTGACTTTTGTCAACTTTCAGGCGTTGACTATGCCATTTGAGCTCAAAAGTCAAAGCCTGAAAGTTGACAAATGGCATAGTCAACGCCTGAAAGTTGACAAAAGTCACCGGAAACTGATTTAAGGTGTTTTTTTTAATAAAAAGTCTCTTAAAAGGTGTTTTTTTATATAAAAAATTTTAAAAAGTGTTTATTTTTACAAAAAACTAATTTTATAAGGTATTTCTTTACAAATTACTCTTTCTTTAATTAAATAAGTGGCACATGATGTTGTTAGACGTATAAGTGGTAATTACTACAGGATACTGCATTATTGGTTTCTTTATAACTAAAGGCCCCTCTTCCATCATCTCGTACATCTATTCTTCCAATTTTTTGTATCTTCTTACAAGTCATTCAAGTCGTTGGTGTCCTCAAATTTATTTGTAATTTCATTATTTTTTCTAAATATTTTTTTGTTCTCGATATTTTTATATAAGGTTTTTGGTATAAGCTTTTTTTTTATTCCATCATCTCATAAATCTATTCTTCCTGTATCTGTACTTAATTTGCCTTAAATTTCTACTTGAGATATACAAACCACTACTTAACATGATCTAAATCATTACTTGACTTTATGAAGCCTAAATCCCTACTTGATATAATCTCCATCCCTACTTGATATGCTCTAAACTCCCACTTAATATACTCTAAAACCTTACTTAATAGATCATATTCCCCTACTTGGCGAACACTCAATACACAATACATAAATCACATACATAACCAACAAGAATTAACTTACCCTTTTGAAAAACCATGAAAAATGGTTTATCATCTCCTAATAAACATGTATCTTTGTCAAAGAATCCATAATTGATCGTAGTACAAGAAACAAAAAAAAAAAATCAAAATAAACCCTTATGTGTCTAAATTAATCAAAAAATGCCAAAATTAACAGTAAAATTCTAAATAAATAAAAAAGAACTAAGGAAATATGGATTTGAAATTAATAGTATAGAGATCAAAAGTGATTAATAGTTAAAAGAATATGACAAAGGTCTACAACAAATTGAAGGTTGAATGCCCAAAAAGCTTGGGAATGAGAGAATAAGGAAGTTGAATGGAAGTTGTGCAAAGATAAAAAAAGGAGTTAAGACGGGGAACGATAATCGGTTTAAATTATTTTTTTTTTCATGTTTTAATTATATTTTAAATTATTGGGCTGACTCATTTAAACGGTCTTTCTAAGAGATGTTATTGAAGTGTACGTATTTTCTAAATTCCCAAACTATTTCCAACAAATATTAAAAATAGCCCGTCTTGTATTAGACCGTTTCACCGTGAAACGACCTCAAAACAAGAAGCTCATAAGTTAAAAATTTCTATTATTAGACTATTTGACCCAATTATGAGGCATGTCTCACGGTAATACCGTCTCATATAAGAATCTGTAAATCAAAAATTAATTGCTTTTAATTAGTCGTCCAAGAAAATAGTACCACAACCTTTTTTTTAGTTTTGTTTCCTAATATACACAAAGTTTTAGAAAAAGCCATGAATGATAGCATGAAATCAAAAAACTATACATAATTCAATAATTCATGATCATAATATAAAGGACGAGGTCTTGCAAATTATCAATAATAGAGCTTTGTAATTAGACACTCCAAAATCAAAAAAGATGCTATACGTAAGTCTATTCTTATGTCGTCAATGTATATGAGTTTAATCTTATAAGCTAAAGCTACCAATCCTTGTCAACTTTTGGCAAATGGAATATGTAGTACATATTGTGTGCCAAATTTGAAAATAGACAAGGAAAACTACTTCTAATAACTCTCATTGTCAGAAAAAAAAAGTCTTAAATACAAATAAGTGAAAATTTATAACAGTAAATAAAAGTGGTAGAGAAATATGCAGATAAAATTAAAGAAACATTATGGGTCATAATAAAATAAAAAGAGGTATATTTAATGAGATGAACTGATATGGAATATGAGGCAATTCTTTTAGATAGAGTGAGTACATTGTAAAGGTGTTTATTCAGGTCATATGGTCAATTTCGAGTCAGGTGTTTATGGTCGACTCAAAATCGATATTGTGTCCATATTCGTTTTTACCTAACATAATTTTATTTTTACGTCAGGTTAAATTGAATTTCATGACGAGGTCGGGTGAAAGTTTTCGATATCTACAAGTACATGCATACGTTCATGAATAGATTGATGTTTCTTTGGGTAGACTAGGGTTGGTGGAAGGGTCCTAAATGAACATCAAAATCATTAATTTTTCTGTTTAAGAAGCTAATTTGATTTTGAATTATTTAATTTAGGTTTTAAAATTCAGAAATGATATATTTGATTAGTGACGAATCAATGATTTGAAAGGATATAACACCAACTGATTATTATATGAGAGTCATATTACGTGATTAGTTTTCGAAAAATTATCTCTTCAAATACAATTATTCTCTAAAACTATTCCTTTATCAAAATGTATCTTTCAATATTCTCTAACGAAATACTCCATATTAGTATACATGAGGCAAGAATTGAAAATCAGTTCAATATTGTGATGGAACTAAATGTAAGTATTATTATGGTATTCTTATTAGTAAAGGCTAAAACTCATTCTTAGCTATAACAAAATATCTTATATAAAAAATTTGAATAAATATTAGGGTAAATAAGATTTATTTATTGTGTTCGACTATTTATTAAAGAACTTTCTAACTTAACATTGGCCTAGTCCATTGTACAAACATAAAGAAACTCATGGAGTATCGTCATATGTATTCGTTTAATCACATCTTTTGGGGTCAGTCCCCCTTAACTTATTATTAAAATTTTCAATTTCTTATTCTACATCTAAAATTTTGGGGTCATATGGGTTGCTTGCTGAATGGTGATGGATTGGATCTGCTCTGATGGGTACCTGCTGCTTGCTCGACCATGGCTCGACTTAAGGAAGGTTGCTCAACTAGTCGAGCAAGAGATCAGAATCTGGACTACATTCTGATCTCCTGCTCGACCCACTCGCTCGACCTACATATATCGCTCGACCGGTCGAGCGGTTGTTCGCGAGTGTTATGTTTTATTCGACAACTTTAAATCAGTTTATGGGCATTCATTTATTTCTTCTCCTAGTTCCAAAGCCTATATTAGGCTATTGTATATCCTTGTACATGAAGAGTGTAAGATCATTTTGTGTATACAATTGGGAATTGAGTGGAGAGCAAAAACAAAATCTTAGGGTTTTAGTGAGAGGTTTTGGGGATTTGATCTATTCTCTCATTTGATCAACTCTAAGGGGTTCTTGTATAGAGTGGATTATAGTTTGTAATCAATAATCTAAGAAGCAAAAATATTCATTCAATTGTTAAGGGTGGAGTTTTATAATCTAATATCACATTGATATTAGGATTTTTTCCACCCCAAATTGTGTGTGTTCTTCATTGTTTTGTATTTTCTGTTTTTAATCTTTTTTTGAGATCTTTCTTGATTTATTTGGATCAAACTCTAACAAGATGGATATTAAATCATTTTTAAACACCGCTACTTTGTGACATGAACTAATTTTATGCTATAAATGTAGATATAATATAAGTATTAATTAGGATTGGAAGTAGAAGTGCAAGAGTTATTGTAGAGTATGATAGTAGACTATGTTGAGCCCATATATCTAGAATCTAGATCATGTTTCAAAATAAAGACTGTTCATAAAGGGGGATGGGGTGTCTTAGATCTGCCCACTGCCCAGGTACAGCAAAAAAAGTTGTTGCATCATAGCAGCCTGGCTTTGTTTTCTAATTTCTTACTCACTTATCATTTCTTTTGCTATAGTTGAAAATCATTAATGGTATACAAAAGAAAAGTATCAAATCACAAAGAAAAAGGTAATTTTAAGGCATCTTTCAAACAAGTCAAAATTGCTATTGTTATGTATAGTTTGGTTCACATTTTTCATGATTATTAATTTTTTATTATCAAATAAAGTAATAGAATGTGTTTACTTTTTACTATTTAGCTAGGGTAATAATTCTTGTAACTTTGATGGTTGTGGGCTTGTGGATAGCACAAAGGTATGGCTCTTTATAAATATTCAATAAATCAATAATAATGCTTCCTTCCATTTATTTACTTTCTATTGAATAAAGTATTTGTAGACTATGCTTTTGAAAAATAGTTAGTCTCTTGAAAGACAATCTCTTTGAGAGACGTATCTCAAGTCCAGTCCATTAACAATTAATGTCTACTTATCGTATTTTTAATACGTTTTTATATTATCCTTAATGCTTACTTTTAATATCTTAAATGTCTACTTACATCATTATTAATGCCTACTTACAATATTTTAAAAAATAATGATGAATCGACCCAATTAGAGTCGTCCCTCACAAGAATTTGTGTAAGAAAAAAAGGTGTTGCTTTATGCAGTTTCTAGTAATCTAACTAAATGGTGTAATGAATATATTTGATTGAATATGTTTATAGGTATTTAAATCAATCAAGCTCAAAATATCAGGTCAATTTGTTAAGTATTTAGTTATTTCAGTTTGATTTGAATTTGCTCGTTTAATTTGCTAGTTGATAAATGAATTCAATTTAATAGACCTAATTCAACAAAGCTAAATAAAATAAGAATAAAAAATGTTCCATGATCATTAAGACATAAATTTTTAGAATGTTATGATTATGAGTTTGAGTTTAATACTCAATATAAACGAATTTGTCTACATTTCAAATCCATCTCTAACGCAACAAAACCAATCAATAAATTTCTTAAAATATGATGTTATTCTATATCACAACAGTTTTGGAATAAAAATAAAAATTGTTTTGCTTAAAACAAAAACTGAAAGCACAAATCACTTTTGTGTTTTCTAGAAAACTATATATTTAATTTTATTTACACAATACAATATAATAAACTAAATTTAATATTCTAAAATTTTCATTAAACTCAAATAAAAATATACAAACTTATAATATAAAATAATACATTGTAAATATGGGGGACGAGCATGACATGAGGCTGGTGGGTATAGCATGGGGTGGGTAAGATCACATAACTACCCCTACCATTAACCATAACAATTATAACTTTTCTTATCCATATCCACCTCACCTAATACAAATCAAATTCATGCTAATGCCCAGATAAATTGGAGCAAATAAAATATTCATCTGTCCTGATAGAACTGGATCAAAGAAGAAAAATAGAAAACTTTAAGAAAATAGTAATAAATAAAGAGAGAGAATGAATTGTATGGATGAAATTAAAAGAGAGTTATAATGTCTGGATGACATTAAAAGAAAGTAAAATAGTGGGCCATCGTCCAAAAATATAAATAATGCAAATTAAATAAAATGGATTAAAATGAAAAATACTTCACTTTCAACGAGACAAAGAATAGAAACTTGTATAATTTTACCCACTTTGTGCTAAGATAATTTTCTAACCATTACATGTTTGGAAACCGATAATGATTATCTGAATCAGGTACATGCACACAGCCATGTATAATAATTATGCGAGGCTATAATCAACTAACACAATACTTGTATTTTTTTTATTTTTTATTTTTTGAAAGAATACAATACTTGAATCTTAAAGGCAAGTTTGCATTTTCAATTCTCTAATGATTAATCCTCCAAATGCATCATCATAATTGGCTATCTTCTTTTCTCTATTCCATCTAATTTGCTATTTTTTTACACAAATTAATTACCCAATTTTCTCTTCAATTACCATCCACATATTTAATTTTTCATTTCATCAAATCTAGACAGTTTTAATATATATTGACTTCATTATTCTATTTTGAATCAAATTATAAATCAAATATCGCTTTTGATAATAATTGCAAGCTCTAAATTAAGAACATTTTGTGAGAAAAGAGAGCTAAGAGAAGACTAGAAAACAATAAAATAATTGTGTTTTTTTCTTATCACCCAAAGAGAATGATAGAGGAGGTATTTATAGAAAGTGAAACACAACTAATCAAAGACAAAACAAGAAAAACAATCACTAACAACCTCAAGGGTAGTTAGTTACATTGTGAAACAGATTTAACAAATACTAAAAGAAACACGTGCGATAACAGACGCATTGTCTTGATACTACTGACTTGATCATCTTTGCATGACACCTGTACAATGTATCTTCACAACAGCTGCACACTCCACTAATAGCTTCAATTACACACTTGTCACAGACCTAGCATACCTTACATACCATATGAACAGAACAGGTGGTGAGCTAAAACATTAGCTGCACAACCAAAACAAAACAGCTACCAACACCCAAGCATAATCCAATCATATATCATAATATCCCCCCTCAAACTAGGTGTGAGGTTTGAAAACACCTAGTTGGGAGAGCAAATTTTTTAATTGATAAGAAGGTAAGATCTTGGTGAGAATATCAACTAATTGATTTTGAGTAGGTAAATAAGTCAACTTAAGCAACTCTTCTACTATTTTTTCTCTGGTGAAATAGCAGTTAAGCTCAATGTGCTTGGTCCTTTCATGAAAAACAGGGTTTTTAGCTATGTGAATAGCTGAAATATTATCACAATGCAAGGTCACAGGTTTCAGATTTGATATACCAATTTCTGCAATAACCTAACAACCCAAGTAACATCAGCTGCAACATTAGAAGTGGCTCTATACTCTGCCTAAGAACTTGATCTAGCTATAGTAGGTTGTTTCTTGGACTTCCAACTAATAGGGGACTTGCTAAGAAGCAAAATATAGCTAGATATTGACCTTTTGGAATCACAACATGCACCCCAATCAGAATCTGAGAACGCTTGCAAAGTTAGTCCGTTAGTTCCTTGTAAAACAATACCCTGCCTACATGTATAGTGAACATAACTAAGGGTATGTAAAAGAGCACTCCAATGAGAGGTTCTAAGCTGCTGTATATACTGAGTTAAGTGTTGATAGTGAAAGCTAAGTCAAGTCTTGTATGAGACAAGAAATTAAGCTTCCCTATCAACTTTCTGTAAGGTGTAGGATCAGGGAGAAGATCACCTATCTAGCCTTAACTTCAAATTGATAGGTAAAGGAGTAACAGCCTTTTTAAAATTTTGTATTCCACTTTCCTTTAAAAGTTCCTTAGTGTATTTCTGTTGTGTAAGGATCATACCAGACTCAGTGTGACTAATTTCAATACCTAAGAAATAGTGTAGAAAGCCTAAATCTTTAATAGTGAAAGCATTATTCAAATGACTTTTTAGTTTACTGATTTCATGGGGAATGCTAAGCAATATATCATCTACATACACAGCTACAATAGTAATGTCATGATGATCTTTCTTGAGAAAGAGAGAATAATCATTCTTAGACTGCTCATAGCCCAGTCCTTTTAACTCATTAGCCAATTTAGAATGCCACTTCCTTGAAGCTTGTTTAAGGCCATATAAGGATTTTTTGGGTAAACAGACTTTGTTGTTTGGATTAGGTATACCTTGATCCTTGGACTCTTCTTTATTGTTTTGTTTGTACAGTAAAATCATTAGCTGATCAAACTGTTCTGTGGTTAGCTTGTTGTCCATCTGTTCTTACTTGTTATCTTCTGTGTTGACTAAATTTGCATTGCCTTTGTTCACTTGTGGTTCTCTTTTCCAAGAGTTTGATTTGTATTTGGGTGGATACCCATGAAGTTTCCAACACCTCTCCATGGTGTGGCCAAGGATCTTGCAATGATAACAGAAGAGATTAGTATTTTGTCTCGTTTTGGAATAGTCACTTTTATCCTTGCCTTTGTTTTCATAATATTTTCTCTTTTCAATTCTACATGCCATGGGTGTAGGCTCATCAGTATCCGCATTATGACTTATGATCAGATGGACCTGCTCCTGCATAAGGACACCATAGGCTTCAGTAACAGTGGGAATTGGTTACATCATAAGAATATTGCTTCTAGTTTGATGATACTTGTTGTTTAACTTCATCGAGAATTGAACCAATCGCCTACTATGTTGACTCTTTGTAGCTTTCTTGGTTAGTTCACACTCACACCCACTACAAGAACATGCTGCAATTGGGTCCAAAGCATCCAATTCATCCCAAATCCCCTTGATTCTTGTATAAAACTCTTCAATTGTCATATCTAATGTTTGTACAATCTTACTCAATTCCTCCTCAATGTGGAACAATTTTGCTGAAGATGATTGACCAAATTGATGTTCAAGTTCATCCCATACCTCATTTGTTGTTTTTAGCCAAAGGATACTTTTAGAAACACAACTAATCCAAGACAAAACAAGAAAAACAATCACTAACAACCTCAAGGGTAGTTAGTTACATTGTGAAACAGATTTAACAAATACCAAAAGAAACACGTGCGATAACAGACGCATGGTCTTGATACTACTGACTTGATCATCTTTGCATGACACCTGTACAATGTATCTTCACAACAGCTGCACACTCCACTAATAGCTTCAATTACACACTTGTCACAGACCTAGCATACCTTACATACCATATGAACAGAACAGGTGGTGAGCTAAAACATTAGCTGCACAACCAAAACAAAACAGCTACCAACACCCAAGCATAATCCAATCATATATCATAATACATTTTCACAAAATATTGTTATAGAACACATAATTCTCACTTTACCATAAACTAAATCCCTTGTATGCCGGTGCAATTTCATAATTTACATTTTTAATCAATTTAACTCAAAACGAAATACAATCTAGTGAACCAATGTCACTAAGTGATTCATATTTTTTTTAATTAATTTTTTATTTTAAACAGAATACATACAAATCGCTAATTAAGTCATTTATCGGTTTATTTGTTATTTAATTTTTTTACATTTTTATTTTTAAAACAGATACTAACGCACTAGTAAGTTAGACAATGATTTATATATATATCAAAATAAACTTCAAATCTTCAGTTCCTTAACCACTATCTAACACGACGTTTTATTTATTGAATCGCTATTTTTTTAAAATAGCGATTTACTTTATATAATTTTTTTAAAAAAAGTAATTTGGCTTGCTATCCTAGTGGATAACAGGACGGAAATAAACTTTGATCCCTGGTAATGTGAGAATTTTTATTTTTTTTGTGGCATTATTTTGGAAAAAAAGTTTTAATTTAAATTAGAGTAACTTTAAAATATCTTAGTTTTTAGAAGTGTGGGCGACACAGATACACAACATTACTTAATTAAGAAAATGACAAAGTCTACCGGTATGTCATAAGAGTATCAAGACCCATGAAGTATATTAATGAAAATCAGGTTTTCTTCAATTTTCTAGTAACTTATTTGGTCGGTTCAGGGACGGTGGATTCCCTCGACAGTTGCCCTCTCAACGAACAAAAACTCCGTCAAATAGGCAAATTGGCAACAATTTTAACGGAATTCAATTTAATTATTTTTTATTTAAGCTGGTAGATCCACTGACCGCAACCTTCTATGCTAATGATATAATATGTCGGCTTTTATTCTCTCCGGACCCTTATGATTGATTTTATGAGTGGAGTATATTGGGCATAATGATAATGTTAATAAATTTAAGAAAAAATTGATATTAATAATCAAACGTAACTTTTGACTCATCCATTGTAAATAATCTTATATTTGAATTACTTTTTCAATATCTAACCTTTTTCCTTACTTTTGTTATCAGCATATTATTTTATTTTCTAATACTTTTGCTCTAGTTTGCTATAAGCATACTGCATACCCTATTAATATGCTGACAACAAATTAAGGGTAAATGTTTATTTATCTAAAGATAGTCCAAGATTGAGATTTTTTACAGTGGATGTTTGAAAGGCTAGATTATTAATGTCATTTTTTTCTAAATTTAATGATTTTATTTTGGGATTTTTACAAGTAACTATGAATTTAGGGAACATTCATGAGAATTAAGAAAAATATAATATTTTAGATCGTGATACATTATTTTATTGAATGATAATTTTGATGGACAAAAAGTGGGGACCATAAACATTAAAAAAATATTAAAAGAAAGTAGAAAAAATATGGGGAATTTCAAGTAGTGAGCTTGAGTTTTTGGCTTTTCCTAGTGGAAAACAAAAAAATTACATTGTGATTCTGAGCTTCCAACTTTTCCATGTAGTAGACAAAATGTTAAATTTTTAGTTAAATTAAATATTTAGTTGGACTGGATTATGAATTATGTAGCCAATTAGGGTGATCACAATGTATAATTTTTGAATCAAAAGTCATTATGTAAGAGAAAAATAGCGTAAAGTTTAAAAAAAACAATTCTCTTTAACTACCACGTGGTAAAGTTGGAAGCTTATGTGACCACGTTGATTAAAAAAAATGCTTGTCTACCACGGGGAAAAACCGATAATTAAAGGTTACAATGTGGAATTTTCCAAAAAATATTTTTATAAAGTTAGTTGCAAATTTATGAGGACCATTAATATAAAAATGTTAAAATAAAATTAGTGGAAGATGTGGGTACTATAAGCGTTATTAAAATATTAAAATATTAAAATGACAATAAATAATTATTTTTGTCCAAAATTTATGATATAAATATAAAAAGATTCTTTATGAAAAAACCAAGTAAAACATCTAAAAATAATAAATGACAACTTTTTTAAGGAAGAGTGGAATTAAAAGTTATTAAAACACTCTCAAAAAAGTTTATGTAGAAAACTAATATCTTTGTTGCTTTATGATTGCAAGTTAAATGGAAAAAGTGATATAATAAATCAAACCATTATAACCCCAAATGTTTATTTACGTTCCACAAATTTTTTATTTAGACCGTCTAAAGACGCTTTAATATGAGTTGATCTAATTTTTAATTTCTTAAAATTTAATAAATAAACAATTTTTATTTAGTTAACTATTGTCTATATGACAGCTTTATACAAGACTTGTTGTAGATCCTCAAGATATCTTATATGGTCTATCTCATCGTTTCACACGATAATCAATTTGGATAGAGATCAAATGCCACACCAACCCTATAATGTTTCACTTGAAAGAGGGGAGGGTGAATCGATAAATTTAAACATTATACTTTTGTCATTTTGGTATCACATTAAAAAATAAACACAGTTATAAACTTAAACCGATCATTATTAAAGCCAAAAAATAAATACATCATATATACCATACCAACTTATTCAGATCAAACCGCTTTTTAATAAACTCAATTAAAATCATTCATATTATACCAAAACAACATAGTCCAAGTGAGTATATATCCTCAATATGCTACAAAATGAGACATTAATAAGAGAGTATAAAAAAGAAACAATCAAGGTTTTGTGGTTATCATTGTATCTCTTCTAACCTTCCAAATGTTAACAAATGGGTTTATATAGTCTTGCATGAACTTAGTCCATTTAAAAATAGTATGCACCAAATTAAATTTAAGGAGTGTGATTTAGAGACTGTGACCAAGTGTAATAGATGACAAGACATGAGCTTGTGAATAAAAGATTAAAAAATAATGCATATAAGTTCATACACTACAATATAACATATTTTTAGTGGGATATATTTAGTGACATTTGATTTAGATGCCACGACATTAAATTTCTAATAGCATATATATAGTGGATTTAACGACATTTATTAGACCCTTTAGTAACATAATAAAAAATCATTATAAAGCTTTTTGCGATATAAGATCTAATGACATTTATCATAAACGCTAATATAGACAATGATAAAAATTACATATGTCACTAAAGGTCAAATAAAGTGTCACTAAATCATTTTAGAATGAAACTTAAAATAAAAATCAATAATTATTACACTAAAAATATAAATCAGCTGACATTTTTTATTATACCACTAAATTTTATATCAGGAAAAATTAATTTTATTGTAGTGATATTAGACTTTAATTAAGGTCGTCACATTCTATAAGAATATCAAGGAGTTGACCTTGGATTAATTTCAACGCATCGATTAACCAAAATCAAATGCACAGGTCTAGAGGTCTAAGGTTTGAACAACTCTTCAATTACTTTTATTTAATAATAAACCTAAGTAATTAATTAATTTAGCTGTGTACAACTAATAATGTTATTGTCATTGAGATCTACAAGATACCCTTTTCCGTCTATGTTGCGCCATATTGACTTCTTCATGTGAACTTTGTATCTATTTTGTAACTTGTAAACCTTTGTTAAACTAAAAAGAAGTCAAAATAAATTCATCTATTGCTTTCTAGTATTTGATTTATAATTAAAGTGAATTTTTAAAATTTATATAAGGTTTTAAATTTATAAATATTAGTATTTGTATTACTTTGTGGAAATGCTACAATTTATAATAAGATTAGTCATCGTTGAATACATCAAATGAAAACAAAGTTCTTGAACTTGATCAACCCTTGGACGAAAAATCTTGTTGTGATTGGAGATTAGTTTATGTTGCTTAAGACTAGAGGTATAAGTAATTTGGGGAAAAATTAAAAATTGAATTATATCGAACTGAGCAAGTAATTTGGTTTGACTATTTTTTTAAATTGGTTTGGTTTGGACTGTAATTTATTTTAAGTCTGATAATTTGTTTGAATTTTGTGATGAGTGTTAAAACAAACAAACCGAAAACCAAAAAACGAATTAGCAATGCCTAGATAGTAGATTGGTAAAGAAATTTAAAGTCTAGTCCAATAATACACTAAAACTTGTCCACTACTCGCCTACTTCACAAAAATCTCAAAACCAAAAATCTAGCTTAAAAGAAGAAGAATCTCTCCTCCCAAACTCTCAAAAATTGGTGTAGAAAAGCCAAAAGAATTTGTTTGATCCAACTTTAATTTTACGTAAGCATGCTTTTTGATGTTGATTAAAAATTAAAATATAACAACCATATCTAGCTTATAACATATGTAAGATGAAGGTTTCATTTAGATTTTGAATTCTTTAGTTATTTAACTACCTACAAAATGTTAATTTCCAGCAAACACCAATTTCAAACTTAGCATAAAGATAGGCGTGAAGTTAAATGAATGGCTAATTCGAGACTTTATTGGTCTGTTTGGTTAATGGTATTAAATGGTCGTAATAGGAATGAATTATAGTGTAAAATTTCATTAAAAACTTTATTTCATTTCCATGGTAATGAAACTTTAATCACAAATAAGTATTTTTATTTACAAATTTTCATTACCACCTAATACCACCTCTCCTTATGGTAATGCATTGGAATGAATTTTATGAAGAAAATGAGGTGATTGGAATTGGAGAAGCATGTTCATCAAGGTAGAAAAAAGATTTTTCAAGTAAAATTACACTAGTTTTTTATTCCCATTACCATCGTTTATTATTACTTACCAAACATGCCAAAAGTCTAATAAGAAGATTGATTCAAAATTTATTTAACCAACTTCCTACCTTTTAAGAAACCTTCATTAACCAAATATGCACGCGTTAGAAACAAAAATTATTAATAAATTATGTTATACAATATTAAATAAGTTATACAAGATAATTTATTTAATAAACTTACCATATTAAAATTAAAAACAATTAATTAGAAAATTTAAAACTTTTGTATAATATATACAGTCTAATTTCATTAATGAAAAGGGTTTGAGTCTTCAATCTCCACCTTGATGAGTGGAAAAATCATCGAATAAGGATATCATAAATCACAAAAGCAAACATCATATCAATACACATGTTTGTTCTTTTTATTACTCTTATAAAAATGATAAATACTTTAAAAAAATATCAAGCTCCCCCTAAACTCATGCATAATAATGAACATATTATCAAGTAATCAATCCACACTCATAAAAAAAATATAATCATCTTTATATTCATATACCTTGAACATTCACTATTGGTTGTCCATTTTGAACTTTACATTAAGGCTATCCTGCAAAGCAAAAAATTAACCTTTTCTCATAGACCAACATAAAATATGTAATTAGGTTCATATTTAGGATGGATCAAATTAGGAGGTCTTGTTCCCTTAGCAGCCCAAATTTGCTTTACTTGTTCTCTTACGTTTCGTTTGGTTAATGATACTAATTGGTGGTAATGAGAATGGTTTGTAGTGTAAATTTTCAAGATATGTATCATGTCATTATCACGGTAATGAAAGTTTGATCATAAAAAAATTTTTTTGTTCAACATTTTTTATTACCACCTAATACCATATGTCTTAGTGGTAATGCGTTAGACTGAATTTTTTTAATGAAAATGAGCTTGTCGAAGGAGAATAAGTATGTTACTTAAATTTATCAAGAGATATTTTTACAAAAATTATACTAACATTTCATTACCATTTCCACCATTTAGTACCGATTACCAAATGGGTCGTTAGCGTTGTAGAAAAGATGTTTATAAGAATATAATGATCATTTTCTAGTTTCAAAGCTTTGACGGTCTTTTTAAGATATGGTTTTTCAAATTTTGAATCATCAATTTGCTTTATAAATTCGTCACTTCATTCTATACAGTTGTGTAAGATCATGTTTAATAAATTAATACTTTTTCATTTTTAATCATGGTGTGTAAAACATGCCTCTTTTCGACATAAATTATAATATTTAAGAGTTACCACATCCGATTCAACTTCATTATTAGCTATTAAGCAAAAATGTAATTTTTCTTCTTTAGAGTAAGAATCACTAAATGATTAAGAATCACCCCTAACTACTTTTATGTTCTTCTCTTGAATTTTCCTTTTTTTTTTTTTAAGTATAATCTCTCACTTATCCATATACCTCTTTGTTAAGGTTGGCTAGTTTTTGGCGATTCTCCCATTTAACGACCAAGAAAAAAAATTATTGTCTGGAGATCATGTGGTGAAGCTAAGAATAGGTCTATAATTGTCGTGACTTGTGAACTTAAGTGGATAAAGTGTTTGTTTTGTAGTTTGGATATATGTCATACAAAAGCCCTATTTTTATAATGAATCTTTCTTTTTTGAATTGCTCAAAATCAAGGTGTTCATGAACATACCATGTATATTAAAACTAATTGTCAATTTTTGTGAATTTTCTAATTCAAGATGCTTTTTTCACTAAGACTTTTTCATCATTTTATTACTACACATGTACCTGCAAATTTTTTCACTATAGCAATTTTTTGATTCTTTTTTCTTCTTTACAAGTTTGATATTTGTAATCTCCATACTGCAACTTGAATTCAGTGTTAAAAGTTATTGTATACTTTGCCCTATTATGTATAATAGTATGGACGTTATATTAGGTTTTTTATATATACCTTACATATGAATATAATATTCTCAAGCAGTTTATTAGCTTCCCTACATTACAGCAACTTCAATACTTTACAAGTACAAATTCTTATATGAGATGGTCTCATCATGAAATGCGTCTTATACATGGGTTAAATAACCTAATTAATACATAATATCAGCATATATACATTTTATTTAAGGTCGTCTTACCGAAAGACGACCATTAAGAAGATCGAAACTCAATACTTTATTATTCCTATAATATTATTTCATAAGCTAAACATGAAGTTGAAATTATCAGGCCTTATTAAAGAATTTCTATTTTTATTACATACAAGATACAAGAACTAGTTTCTAAAATACATTTAGTGGTTTTTGGAGTTATTAGGATTAAGTGGAGAATAAGTAATAAAGTCCATCTAATTGTACACTACAAGAAAAGTTATTTTTAGCAACAGAAAAAGTCGTTGCTAAAAATCTGATGTCGTTGCTAAAAATGTTTTTTGCAACGAAGTACATTGTTGCGGGTACAGCCGTAGCGAAAGCTTTTAGCAACGACTATGGTTGTTGCAAAAGATAATTGTTTTTTGCAACGAAAACTTTTGTTGCAAAAAAAATGTCGTTGCAATTCCTTCAAACGTTTTTAGCAACAAAAAAGCACGTTGCCAAATCTCTTGCATTTTTAGCTACAACTATTTTCGTTGCTAAAAATTTGTTTTTCGCAACAATTCAAATTGTTGCAATACATGATAGTAGGATGTTATTATTATTATTATTTTATTGTTATTTTTTTATTATTTTTTTATAATTATTAATTTTATTGTTTATTTATATATTTATATTTTATTATTTTTTTATGTGAAATTAGTAGGATGTTATAGTTGTAATTCGTAAATTATTTTTATTATTATTATATTTTTTATACTTTTAACTTTATTATCACTTATGATTATCATTAATAATATCATTCATTTTTTTATTGATTTTTGACTTTTTAATTACATCATTTAATTTATTACATTACGAAAATATAAATTTTATTCCATTTATTTTGATCAACTATTTAAGACAACTTTTCAATCGAATATTATTGAATGTATAGGATATTTTGAGATGGTTAAAACATAATATACTTTTATTTTCGATTCGTTTTTGTTAATTATACTATTGTACCTAATTTAATATATTTTTTGGTCGAGATTTAGGTTGTGACTATCGTTCTATAAGTCACTTATATTTTTAATAGGAAAATTTTGACTTTTCATTTAATCTTTAAAAATTACTTTTTATATAATTTAATGTTGTTTACATACATTATTAATAGTCATAACATTTTATATAAAATAATATAACACGTATTTTTGTCATAAAAATTTTGTATGTTTTTTTGGTTAAAGCTAATAATTAATTATGTATTGTATGCTTCAAGTGTTATCCATTTGTTCTTAATTCAAATAAAAATAGGAATATGTGAATAAATAATTTACAATTATTTCTTAATATTTTATTTTCTTACCTTATATAAATATGTTAGAAAAATATATAAAGTCTTGTATCGCAGTAACAGTATCTAGTCTAGTATATTAAACTAAAATAAATTACACTTAATTTAAATAATATAAATCAAACTCATGTAAACTTTATTGCACTAGATTGAATTAACTTAAATTACTAAAATCAAGTTATAGAATATGAGACTCATACTTACTCCCTATGACCTCTTTGATTTGCATCAAAGAGAAAGAGAATAGTTTTTTAAAATGTGGTAATAAATTATGAGAGAGAATGAATTGTGTGGATGAATTTAAAAAAAAGTTAAAATATAGCAATGAGATTAAAAGAAAATAATGGGACATCATTCAAAAATAAAAATGATGCAAATAAAATAGAACGGACTAAAATGAAAAATGCTTCAAATTCAATGGGACGGAGGGAGGACGTGAGAAATTTATTTAAGAATAATTTGCGAATTATAGTTTTAAAGTCTAACACTTTTGCGACTTACAACCTCAATGTTTATTTTATTTTGCGAATTACATCCACCAAAGTACCAAAGTTTACAAGTTCAGCAAAACACATAGATTTCCGACCACTTAAACCTAAAATTTCGACCACCAACATTGTAAAAATTATGTGTTTTGGCATGAATCTACAAACTTTGATAATTTAGTGACTGTATTTCGCGAAAAATATATACTAAAACTTTAATTCGCAAAAGTACTAAAATTTAAAACTGTAATTTACGAATTCTTCTTTATTTAATATACAAAGGGACAAAAATGAGGGAGCTTAGTACAAAACTCGACTTTTTGTAGTTTATGCAATAATGATGTACATGCAGCCCAACCTTGAACTGGTGATAACTGCAAGAATAAGGCTCTAACTTTTATAGACCTTGTTTGACTATTTGATCGTTTTACTCGATACTTGTACGAATAAGTTATAGTCTTCTCTTTAAAGTAAAGATATTATTATAAAAATAATTTTATTTTTTAAGAAATAAGATATTATTAACTGGGTTTTATTTGAAACTTTTCCATATACATAAAAACCTTTTGAATATAGTTTTTATATATGGTCTTATTAAAATTGTCTCGATATATATAATTTTAGATTATAAGTATATTTTATAGGTGTTCATAAAATGTATTTATATATATTAAATGTCAAATTATACTTTAAAATGAGCATAAAAAAACAAATGCAATCAACATTTAAAAACGAAATAAGTAGTTATCAGTAAATACATTGAAAATAATAATTATAGTATCATGCTTGTAGTATTATTTTTTTTTTTCTGATAGATTCTTGTAGTATTATTTGGTTATAATGATTTTATTATTTATGAATCAAAGTAGTTTTATATTATTGTTTTTGAATTAAGGTGAAAAGATGGTTATTTTAGCTCAATAAAATAATTTCAAATCAACAAAAATAAGTTTAGTAAAATTATTGGATGCAACAAATTAACAGACCACTAAAACATTTTCATTTTAGGTCATCAAAATAAGATGACGAAAACAGGAACTTATTTTTATCACTTTCCGATATATTTTCTTCATGGTCATTTATTTAATTAATTAAATGAATTGCTAAAAGAATTATTTTGGGCACATATTTGATTTTTTGTCTTAAATTAGATATTCATTAATTTACACAAAGAAGATAGGAATATTGATTAAACTTAGATTAAAGACTCTTCTAAAACTAATAATAGATACAATTTATATGAAAATTCTTTAGTCTTTACCTTACTATATAGAGCTCACCGATATAAAAAAAATGATATAAAATGAATAAAAAATTTATTTGGTCCTAAATATATAGAGCTCACCGACTAGAATTTAAATTTTTTTCAAAGAACATTCCCCCTCACAAATAGAATCTACCAAATATCCCCACTTAGATTTTCTTTGCTGTATAATTGTTGTACAAAATTGATTTATAATTAATTTTGTTTTTCAAAACTCAAAAGGTTAACCCCATTTTTATTTGTCGACAGCCGCAATTCTTGAAAAAGGGTGGCATTTTAGTTCTATTCCATGTACCATGAAATATTAGCTAAAGATATTTCTTATAAAATAGAATAATATAATTACGTATTATCAGTATAAAATTATACTCCTCTAATTCACTACTAATATCTATTTTGCTTTATTTATTCTATCCAATACACTTATTCAATTCTTAATATCTCTAATTATGCATAATTAAAAATTATGAAAAGTTAATATGAATAATCCTTACATTAAGACGATTCAAATAAAATCCCACTTGATTATGTTTTAACTCATAAATTAACAATAAAATACAAATTTAGAGTAAGCGATAAATAGTATCCAAAAAGAAAATAGGACGTTAACAAGGGAGTAATATTTCTTATAAAATCAATAAAGTGTTTAGAATATATATAGTGCTTTTAATGAAAAAAACTTGTTAATATAAGTATTAATAAACGCTTTTATACTTTTAAGACAAATTTGAGTAATCTTTCAACAATGTTATCATAATAATTCTATGTCATTCTCAAAATAAATTTTGATTATCATGTAACTTTTTTCTTGAGAAAATATTTAGAAATTAAAATTTTAATGAAGAAATTTTAAGCAATAATCATAAATCTGGTTACACATTTCACTAAATAGAAATCATAAATCAACGTTTTACACCCTTAAATTGAGTTGATTCTCTCGTATTAAAGATGCCCTAATCTTCATTATAATCCCTTCTCATCTTACTAATCCCTCTACTCCTACCGGCCCCACAATTTTAAGCAATAATAATGATTCAGGTAGAACAAATAATAATATTATCTTATCTTTCATTATTAATCTTTTTGTTCCTCTCTATATTAATTAAATTGACCAATCACCGAATTAGCTAGCATCTTATAACACCACAGTTTCCTTCTACTCTTAATTTGACATATTCTACCGACTGTCTACTATTAATAGACAATTTGTATTCCATCAACCATCACATACATATTACTGTGTAGTTTCAAGCCTATTCATTTGATTTTTCACACATTCAGAATGTTTGCCGACTCCAATCCATGCTAAAAATCTTGTCAAACGTAAGTTGCATCCAGTAAGATGACCCCACTTTGATATCTCGTATTCTTTCACTGTTAGAGTATATAACATATTTTAGGGCCTTAACCATTAACTTATACTTTTGATTCAGATAGTTTCTTGACATGGTATCAAAAGCCAGCGTGACAATAGGTCACGGGTTCGAATTTCAACCACCCCTCATTTAAAGTGGAATATTCAACGTATGTGCGCATCCACACTTTTAGCCCAATGGGCTCTCGTGTGAGAGGGCGTGTTAGAGTATATAACATATCTTGGGGCGTCAACCATCAACTTAGCTTTTGGTTGAGATGATTCCTCGATATTCACCCCTCCTTATGCCATAGGTCTTTAGTCTAAAAATGTATGTGAATGCATTATAGGACATTTTCATACCTAATACTAAATATTTTATTTGAAACAAAAAGTAGAAAAGACTTTTTACATTGAGTTTCTAACACATTGACTGATTGAATGTCAAGTATTCAAGTTAACTAAAATTTTAATTCTTTATTGAGTTTAATTCCAAGATAGTACACATGGTATCAGAGGCGATGGTGGTTTTTGAATATGATATAGCTCACATGTAAGGGGAGTATTAAAAATACTTCACATGTAAGGGGAGTATTAAAAACACTTCACATGTGAGGAAGACCCCACATCACTAAATAGTGGGTTGTGGACTTGCATATAATTCTTGATCACTAACTGTTGAACGAGATAGTTTCTTTGGGAGACACGTCCATTTGGGCCGGTCCAATATGAAGAACGGATTGACTATCACAGAAAATAAGGATAGCTTTAGGTTGATGCACCCTAAACTTAAGAGCAAACCTTTCAACCATTTTAATTCACAAGTGATAGAAGCCATAGAGTGATATTCTGCCTCAGTAGAAGAACGTGCCACAGTGGGTTGTTTCTTAGTTTTCCATGAAATCGAAGAATTTCTAAGAAATATCAACCATCCTGTTAGAGAACGACGAGTCAAAGGACAAGCAACCCAATCAGAATCGCACCAACCTGTTAAATTCAATTCAGTGTCAGAAGACAACAAAATTCCTTGACCGGGACAATTCTTCAAATATCGAATGAGCCGCAAAACAAAATCCCAATGGTCTTCGCGAGGTTCATGCATGAATTGAGAAAGAACATGAATAGAGTATGCCAAATCAAGACGAGTAACAGTCAAATAAATTAAACGACCCACAAGACATCGATAAGGTTTTGGATCAGATAGGAAGGGGCAAGTAGATTGAGATAACCGATGATTCTGCTCAATCGAAGTGCTAGTAGGTTTGGAACCTAGAAGACCCATATCAGAAATAATATCAAGCGTGTACTTCTGTTGATTGAGAAATAATAAGGTTTGAAGTACAAGTTTTAAATTTTCCAAACATTGATTAAAAGAATCTCCATGGATTGTGAAATCATCCATGAAAACTTCAACAAATTTTTCTAATTTAGAGAAAATGTTCATCATACACCGTTGGAATGTAGCGGGTGCATGCACTACATAGCCCAAACGACATACGCCTATATGCATATGTGCTAAAAGGGCACGTAAAGGTGGTTTTCTCAATATGTTCAGGTGCAATTGACACTTGTAGATATCCAGAATAATACCCATCTAAAAAGCAATAAAATTCATGTTTGGCGAGCCTTTCTAACATTTGGTCGATGAAGGGTAAAGGAAAGTGATCTTTCCTAGTTACAGCATTCAAACGACGATAATCTATACAAAACTCTCCAACCATTTTGCACTCGGGTAGGAACCACTTAAGTTGGGCTCACCCACTCACTGTCAGAAATTGGAAATATAATACTTGCTTGTAACAACTTCAAAATTTCTGTTTTTACTACCTCCATTATTGGTGGATTCAACCTTCTCTGTGGTTGCCTTACTGGCTTAGCACCTTCCTCCAACAAAATTTTATACATGCAAGTGGTTGGACTGATGCCCTTGATGTTAGCAATAGTCCAATCGATTACATTCTTGTGTGCTTTCAGAACTGCAATCAACTTTTCTTCTTGTTCATCATTTAGCTTATTGGAAATAATCATTGAAAATGCTTCATTTTCTCCGAGAAAAACATACTTCAAATGCTCAAGAAGTTTTTTAAGATCTGATTTTGTTGCCTGCAAAACAAATGAAAAGTCTTTTTCTTTCGGGATAGTTAGTGGTATTGGTCTATTATCAAAAGAACCAATTAATTCATTTTCATTCAAAGCCCGCATTACTTCCTCAATTTCAGTACTCATGACATATTCTTCATTCATTTTATCAAGATCATTTTCAATTAGAACTCTCAATTTATCGTCATTTTCGACGATGAATAAGTCTTGAGTCATATTATCAATCATATCAATAGCAGAACAAGTAAAATTCTCAGTAGGATACTTCATTCAATCATAAATGCTAAATTCTAGTTCACAACAATTAAATTCCATTGTTAGTAACCCAGTACACACATCAATTTTAGCTTTTACAGTTTTCATAAAAGGGCGACCTAGCAAGATAGGTATCATATGCTTATCATGTTCCATTTCTAACACATTGAAATCTGCAGGAAATATTAGGCCACCTACTTTAACTAAAACATCTTCCATTATGCCCTTTGGATATGCATTTGAACAATCTGCAAGTTGTATTACTACTCTAGTTTCAACTAAGGTACCCAATTTTAAAGATTTATACAACGAGTATGGAATAATATTAATTGAAGCACCAAAATCTAACATGGCTTTTTGAAATGTAATATCACTAATGACACATGGAATAGTAAACATATACCTGGATATCCACATTTTGGAGGAAGTTTTTGTTGAAATATGGCTGAGACATGCTTGCTCACCTTCACTTTTTGCACTCCTTTTAACCTTTGCTTCTTCTTTGTAGTGCACAATTCTTTTAAAAACTTTGCATACCTAGGAATTTGCTTCAACGCATCTAAAAGTGGCATGTTCACTTCACATTTTCGGAAGACATCATAAATCTCCTTATCATTGTCATATTTTTGCCCTCCTTTTCATACTTCTAGAAATGGTGCAATTGGTTCATATGGAATTGATGGTTTTCATGTTGATGCCTCTTGTTTTTCTCCTTTTTCTTGTGGCTCTTCAACTACAACTTCTTCAATACCCTTCTCACTTGCCAATGGTTTCTCCTTACTTGCTAACTCCTTACTACTCCTTAGGGTAATGGCACTCACATTAGGGCGAGGGTTTGGCTCGGTTTATGATGACAACCGATCAGACTCCTTGGTTTCTAACTTACTCACTGCTCTAGAGATTTGGCCTATTTGCCTTTCAATGTTTTTGATGCTTGACCTTGTTTCCTCTTGATTCTGAACAATATGAATTTGCATATTTGAAACATTTTAAGTCAATACCCTTAACATATCTTCAGTGGTCATGCTAGAACTCGGTTAGCACCTTGATTATGTTGTTGTTGTTGCTGTTGTTGTGGCCTTGAGTGGAATTGTTGTTGGTATGGTGGGTGGGTTTATTATTGAAATGGAGGGCTAGGATTAGGATTTTAAGGCCTCCGCCTAAAGTTTGGATGATCTTTATACCCCTGATTATAAGTGTTGGAGTAAGGATCATTCCTGCTTGGAAAATTCTGATTTTAACCTTGAAATCCCATGGCTTTTGCTTCTTCATAAGTTTCCTCTTGAAGTTGTGGGCATGCGTCGGTGGCAGGATCTAAAGAACATATGATTTAATGAACATATGTGGTTGTAAACAGATTAAAACAATTCTCGAGTTCTTGTTAACAATGACAACTTCACACATTAATTTTCAATCTTCCCAAATTAACACAATCAACTAGTTTATTGAAAGGAAAAGCATCCTTAATCTTGATTATAAATGCATAAATGAAAAGCATCAAATATACATCATAACAAGTCTATAAACTTATAGAATTATAAACTAAACCAAGATTACAATTAACCAAAATGATAATCTTTCTTAAACAACTTATAAACTAAAGCAAGTTTTATAAATTATTCAAGTTGCTACCTTACTCAAATTAGACAAAGCAATCCAATTAAATAGCATGTGAACAAGCAATTAGAAAACTTATTTGCAAGATAAGCCTTCCAGTTAAACAAATTCAATTCATATTCAAGAGCAAAGAGATTATCAAAGATGATTGTATTAATAAAGGGAAAAACTTACAATTGATGGCAAAAGAGGATACTAACTTTCCTCAAGATGAGAACCTTAGCCAACAATGGCCATCTCTATCAAAAGCATGAGGAAGAATGAGTTTAAAGATTTTCCCCAAATTACAACCCTAATATAATTTCAGCCAAATTTTTTGATTCGGAAACTAATCTCTATATCTAAAACTATTACAATCCATCCCTTAAATACTAGTTTACAAAAGTTTACTTAATTGAGAGGAGAAGAGAAGACATCATTACTCTAATTCGAGCCATCTTCTTCGTCAACTTTGTTGACTTTTGCGTCCAATCATATTCAAAAGTAAAATGTGAAGGCAGCAAGTTTTAAAAAGCTAGAACACTCAGGTCGTGAGCCGCGAGTTGCTGCTGCATCTAATCTGCTTCAATTTTTTTTCTTCTTTCTTGTTTCTAATACTAATAATAATATAGCTAATAATTACAATAATAATAAAATTAATATTATTATTAGTAGTAATAATAATAATAATAATAATAATAATAATAATAATAATAATAATAATAATAATAATAATATTTACATATATAGTAATAAAAGTAGAAGTTAGTAATATTTAGCTCTAATAACTATAATAAAAAAAATAAAGACAATAAAATAATATAAAAGTAAAGCTCTATCACATAAGATATTGTAAGTTATGCATTCTTTACTTGGTGGGCATTAAGGATATCATAAGTAGGCATTTAAGATATCATAAGTAGGCATTATGGAAACGGTAAATTGGCATTTAAGGATGATGTAAGTAGGCTTTAAAAATACTATTACTAAGTATTAATGATACTGTATGTAGGCGTTTAGGATATCATAAGTAGGTATTAAGGATACATTAAGTAGGCGTTAAAGATATAATATATAGACATTAAGATTTACTGGGTTGGGCCTGAGAGACGTCTCTCAGGAGATCGGCTACTTAATTTGATGTCAACTTTTTCTCCTTTACATCTTCTCGCCACCTTGCACTACCATAAGTTATTACAATTCATTCCCTATACTTAAAAGATATCACATATTGACTCTCATAATTTTTTACGCACCTCATATTTTAATTTGCATGCTGTACTTTTAAAATTAAATTTGTTAAAAAATTTATAAATTAATAAAACAATTAATTAAAATAACCAGTTATTTTAAAAGTTAATAAGTTAAAATAATAAAATAATTTATGAACAATTGTGAGAAAATAAGGTGTGGGAAAAAAACGTTGCAATAAGTCTTATATGAGACCATCTCATAATAAAACGAGTCCATACAATATGTCTTTATCTCTAGTTGATGACTTTAAAATTATAGGTGATCATTTTAAGGTGATAAATGATCCAAAAGTGATTATTTAATACTATAAAAAGTAATCGCTTTAAAATCGTAAGTGATTATGTTAAGGTTATAATTAGTCACTTTAAGTTATAAGTGACCACTTTAAGATTGTATGTGATCATTTTAAGGTTATAAGTGATCCATTAAGTCTATAAAAAGTTATCACTTTAAGGTTATAGTAGGCTATTTTGAGATTATAAGTAATTAATTAAGGTAATAAGTTATCACTTTAAAATCTTAAATATGTATTGGGTTATCTGATCAATGGAGATGGTCTTATTGTTAGATCGTTTCATTTGAGAATTTTTAGAAATTAGTTTTTATAGGGGGAGACATATAGGTAAGGAGACGTATAACTATAGCTCGGTTCATGTTCGTTTTGTTTATGGTGTAAGGAATGAGAATGGAGAGAACTTGCATAAGTTTGTGTTAGCAAAGGAGATGGTTATAGCAAACTCGATCTTAAGAAAGAAGGATGAGCACTTGATAACATACAAGAGTTGTGGGCATGCAACCCAAATTGACTATTGTTTAGTACGGAAAAGTGATCGGATCTCGTGTTTGGATTGTAAGGTGGTTCTGGGTACAGAGATGCCCACCCAACATAGGTTATTGGTACTAGTGTTTCGTATGAGGAAACATATTGTCCAGAAGAAGATATAGGGTTAGGCAAATGATCATGTAGGCTAGACTTAAAGGCGATATGAAAACAACCATGTCAAGCAAGATCAATTCGTTGGGCTACCCTAGTAACCTTGACGATGCAAATCTAATGTGGGTAACCATGGCTGAAACCATCCGGAAAGTTGCAAAAGAGACTGTAGGGATGTCGATGGGGAAACCAAAGGTGTACAAAGACTCGTGCTGCTGGAAAGAGGAGGTGTAAAAGAAGATTACAAAATATTAGAGATTGAAGGAATTTATGGCTTGCACGGTGGAGGAGGATAGGATACATAAGAAAGAGATTTATAAAGAAGCTAAACGAGTGACAAAGAAAGCAGTAACAGAGGCAAAAGGTCATACATATGAGGACTCTTATCAAAACTTGATACTAATGAGGAGGAAAAGCATATTTGTAAGTTGGAAAAAGCCCCAGGTCTATGTAAAGGCAAGACTTAGGGACAGTGAAGTACACCAAAATAAGGTGGCATCAGTATTTTTCCCAACTGCTCAACGAGACTAAGGGCATAAAGGAAGAGGAGACTTCTGACATCCATAGTACTCTTGAGTATGGATCGACTACGGATATTACCACAAAGGAAGTAGGAGAAGCACTCAGAAAGATGGGAAGAACAAAAGCAGTTGGACCTGATAGTATTCTGATTGAGGTATGACAAAGTTTAGGAGAAGAGGGTATCCGTTGGCTGACTAACCTCTTTAATTCCATCTTGAGGTCAAGAAAGATGCCAGAAGAATGGAGGATTAGTACACTTATCCTAATATATAAAAACAAAGGCAATGTACAAGTATACGAGAACTATAGAGGAATCAAAATCCTAAACCACACAATGAAACTATGGAAAAGAGTGATTGAAAGGAGGATTAGACAAGAGGTGATTAGAGAGAATTCGGCTTCATGCTAGGAAGATCAACCACCGAGGCTATTTATATTTTGAGGAGACTGATGGAAAAGTATAGAGAACAAATGAAAGATTTACATACGGTGTTCATCGACCTACAGAAAGCGTATGATAGCATACCACGAAGCATCGTTTGGGATAGCCTCAAGGGTAGAGATGTTTCACAAAGATACATTGAGGCAATACAGGACATGTGTGGCAGATTATCAACCAACATTCTTACTCTGGTGGGTATAACAGAGTCTTACCCAATTAAAGTGGGACTACATTAGGTATCTGTACTAAATCCTTTCATTTTATAGTCGTTATGGAAGACATTTATAAATCTTTCATGGAGACTGTACCATGGTGCTTGCTTATCGCTGACGATATCGTCTTGGTCGCAGAAACTAAGGAGGAGGCTAATAGAAAATTGGAAGAGTGGAGAACAATCTTAGAGGATAGAGGGTTTCTCATAAGCCGTACGAAGACAAAGTATTTGCGATGCAACTTCTGTGGGACAGAACCAATAGGTGAACCAGAGGTGACCATAGGGGGAGAAGTTGTTGCATGTACGTCCAAATTTAAATACCTACGATCGGTTATTCAGAGTAAGGGGGAGATTGACAGAGTTGTTACTCATCGTATTTAAGCGGGTTGGCTTAAATGGTGAGCAGAAACCAAAATGCTTTGTGATAAAAGTTTCCTAGTAAATTAAAAGGTAATTTTTACCGCGTTACAGTTAGACCGACTTTGTTGTATGGAACTAAATGTTGGCTTGTAAAGAAGGTTTTCAAACATAGGCTGGAAGCTAGAAAAATGCGTATGCTGAGGTGGATGTGTGGACACACAATGATAGATAGAATTAGAAACTAGAAGTTTAAGGAGAAGTTAGGGGTTGCACATTTCTCTACAAAAATTCGTGAGAACAGGGTAAGAGAAGTCGAGGAAGTGCTAGGAGAACATGAGAGGAACAGATTAAAAGTGACTTGCATGACCTATACCTTTCGAAGGACCTGACCAGGGATAGGGGTAGTTGGCGGCGCCTTATTCACGTCTTAGATTTTTGAATTTGTATCACTAACCTGTTGTTGTTTTTGTCCCTGGCCTTTTACGTATGGCTCTATTACTCGTTTTTATATTTCTACCTTTCTATTCTTATTTTTATGTTTATTTTATTTTTATTTTTATATTTATTTTTATTTTTATTTTATTTCTTTATATGTATTTTATTTTTATTTTTATTTTTAAATTACTGTTATGGTCATCGTGTGTGTAAGTTGCAGGCTTTTCAAGTAGTTGCAGGTTCTAACGCTCTTTAAAGATCTTTCTTGAGCTGATGGACTCTCTGACCGCAATCTCTCCTTTATAGATATGAGTTGTCGTCTTTCTTCCCTCCCCAGATCCAAATCACAGTTTTTCTAGGAGCGAAATATACTGGATAATAATTTTTTATAATCTCTGCATTAAAGAGTGAACGGATGAAAAAGATAAATGAAAACATTCATGAAAATAATGCGCAAAAAAGGTAGAGAAATTTTAGGTGCATCAAAACCACTCTTATGAGCCGAAGTCGAACAAGGCCCATGCTCATCATATCATATACTCCTACTAGAGTAGATAATTATTTATTTAACTTATTTTTTTTTACTAAATTAATTTTAGTTTTCATTTTTTAATTTATTTTTCCTGAATTTTACCATCTCCATCTTTTGTATTTACTGATTTTTCTAAACTATACTGATCTAAATTAATTTTATCAATTTCTTCTTTATAATTATCATATTACAGAAGTGGGTTTTTAATTAAATAATTTTGAAGTGATGAGAACAAAACTTGGTGTTTATTGTAAAAAATAACTTCAATTAACGAAAAATAATTTTAATTTTAGGAAAAAAAATTTGAAAGGTGATAGGTTTTATTTGTTAGAGTATATAACATATCTTGGGACCTCAACCATCAGTTAAAGATTTTGGTTAAATTTGTTTCTTAATATATGACATTAGAAGCTAGCGTGACAAAAGGTTTCAACACTTTTAGCCCAGAGGGCTCTCATGTGAGGGGATGTGTTAGAGTATACAACATATCGTGCAACGTTAACCATATATTTTCGTTTCAACACTAATATTTCCCACGTTCATGCTTAACTTTAAATTTAATTTGGGTATTTAAATTGCGCATTAAAAATAGAGTATCTCTATAATTGATTATTTTAAGATTGTAGGTGATCATTTTAAAATTAAAGTAATCACTCTAAGACTATAAAAGTGATCACTTTAATACTGTAAGTAAAAGTTAAAGGTAAAGGACAGTTCCAATATCCTGCACAAGGTAGGGTCTGGGTGGGGTTTTTTTTTTGAAAATTGTGAACAAATCATACCTAATTCCCTCAAGGAAGGAGTAAAGAAGATACACGCAGTTAAGAAACCCCCAGCTGATACCTGCGCCCAATAAGGATCGAACCTCAAACCTTCTACTCAACATTCTTATGCTATATCCATTGAGCCAAAAACGCTTTTGGTCAATCTAATAGAAAATATCTCACACTAAAATTTAAGAATTTGTGTAATAGTTTTACTTAATTCAATTTATATACCATAAAAAATGCTTAGTTAACTCATGATGCATGCATGTAATCATACCCTAAGATTAACTAAAGGTATCTTATACTATAAGTCTATAATATTTAGCTAGACTCATTTAATTATATTAAATTCTTTAAAATAAAAATGTTATGACTTAAGTTGAATAACTATATTAATTAATTTTGATATGATGATATGAAAGCGAAATATGGTAGTTTCAATTTCACTTTCCAGTATGGTGGAATTTAATCTCTTTTTTAATGGGAAATTAATGTATTCCTACAAACTATACGGACAACAAATTAGGTCCTTATAATTTTCAATCGAAAAGACTACACCTAATAGCTATTGTGGCCACCCTAACCATAACGTACCTAGTTATATCCAATTCTTAAAGACCCTACATGTCTTTGCATGGAGAGATTTCTATCCCTTTTAAATCTCTTCAAAATCTTCTATTTATTCACTTTTTAGTCAATAATCTCTTTGATTAGTGTTGTTGGTTAAGCCATTTACATCAATTAGGTTAAAAATAACACCCATATTCCAAAACATCATTAAAGATTAGACTAACCAAAAACAGATTTTACAACCCTTCTTCCACAAAGCCTCTACCATTTTCCTTAAACACAATCATAAATATCTTACTCCCTCTTATTCACCGCAAGTGTCTCATTCATTTACTTTATATACTTTATTAAATGCGCTTATTTAATTCTTTATATCTCTAATTGTGCATTATTAAAAATTATGAAAAGTTGATATGAATAATTCTTGCATTGAAACGAATCAAACAAGATTCCACTTGATATGTTTTAACTTATAAATTAATAATCAAATACAAATTAAGAGTAAGAAATAAATAATATCCAAAAAGCAAATGAGACACTTGTACTTGTGTTAAATAGGAGGGAGTATTATCTTCTTAATCTTGATTATTAATCATGTTTATGCTTTTATTATATATATATATATATATATATATATATATATATATATATATATATATATATATATATATATATATATATATATATATATATATATATGCATGTTTAGATAAACCAAACTATGTGGTTATCTTTTGTGTTGTATGTACGTTTAGTTTTTTTTTAAGGAAGTTGATGACATCATCTCTAATAACTTTCATCCCTGGCCTTCTCCTTATTCGTAAGTAGGGGCGGATCTATTACTCGCACTTGAAGTTCAAAAACGTTAACTCTAGTTTTTGATTTATATTATGGTAATTTTAGATGGTCATAATTATAGTTATCAATTCAGTATCCTGCATAAAAGGTAGAGTTGGGAGAGAGGTAGGCAGACTATACTCGCACCCTCTTGAGTGAGAGGATAAAAGAAATGCACGCAGTAAAGTAAACCCATGACCTTGATATGATCCGACCTGTTTAACATTTAACATGACCCGATCCGAACCATTTAAAATTTGACCCATCCTGTTCCGACTGGCCCGCTGAACACGTCTAAATGCAATCAAGATCTAAAAGAAAAAAGGATTAAACAAAGAAAGGTACAATAGAGATCAATCAAGTTACTTTGTTTAGACATATTTGTTAAAGTGAAATGGACATCACTGAATTCTTTATGATTTTAATTTATTATATTTGTTGAATGGAATATGACTAAGCTAAAGGGTAATAATGTACCAAAAAAGATATGATGTTTATAGATATGCTTTTGGTAAAGATTTTGGTGATCTTGTATTTGTCAATTACCAAAACATTGTGTTAATTTGATGTGTAATGTACCATGGGAATGATAATCAAAATTTAGTATAATTATAATATAAAATTTTCAATGATGTTTTACTATAATTGTCTTATTTTCTATATAAAATTCATTGTAATACATTATTATTTGTAGATTTGGTATTATGAGGTAATGACAAATTATGAACAAAAATCTTTTTTTAATGATTAACATTTCATACTATGGGGATCACATAATACATAACATAAAAATTTAGTCAATAAATCATTTTCATTACCACTATTTATACCAAACGATTTAAAAACTTTTTACCTTCTTAATTTCAGTTATTCATGATAAGACTTAGCTTGACATTCTAGGTCTATATAATGCGACAATAATTGGCCATCTAATACTATTGCATTGTCCTTCTTTCAAAATGTGTATAATGATTAATGATGCTTTTCTCTAAGGCTAATCAAAATACATTTTTTAATGGTGCACTAAAATATATTAAAATACTTTAGAAATGCGTTTAGTATGCTCTATATTTAATTTACTTTAACACAAACTAATTAAGATCTTCATGACACACAAGTTGCTATTTACGTATTTTTTTTATCATCATCATTATCATATACAATATATCCCGTTTTTAGAAGTTGTGATTAAAATCGAGAGGAAATATAAGTCAACAGATCATATCATTATCACTTATTAGAGGTAGTAAGCTGGTTGCACTTCATGTGCTCGCTCGAACACATTGCATCAGACGCTTTCTGATGTTTGTTGTTGCATGCTGCTGTATTCAAGACAGATCTATTGCACCCTCCCCCTCTCTTTGCTTCCTTGAAATACCAACTTCATGTCACTCCTTCCTTCTTGTTTTCCCATTATCCTTATGTATTCCATTATCCTTATGTATTCCATGCACTTGTATTAACAACAAAGAACCCATAATATGCACACAAAAAAAATAAAAAATTAAAAAAATAAAAAATAGCATGGCTATATAAGGCAAGACTAATGACATATGAAAGAAATATAAATATCAATCCTAAATACACAAATAGTAATCATTGCAACGATAACTATTGATGGTCTAGGACACGAATGTAATTTGGCTTCTCCTATTAGTTGTACTCCTAGTCATGTCTTTAAAGAGGTGCAACTCGCTCATGTCATTCCTGATTTGCGCTTCCCAGGCTTTCTTATGACTACGAGTCTACCACTATTTCACTTTTCATAATTTGTGATATTTTTTTACCATTCTCTTAGTTTTGTCGAAGATTTTTCTTTGCACATGTCAAAACCATCACATTCTAGTTTCACGCATCTTTTTAGAAATGGGTGTAACCCTTAAGCTTTAATTTCTCTACAAAGCTGGTTACTATCCATCTTGGTGTGTTCACACATGCACCTGAAACATGCGCATTTCTGATACTTTCATCTTATGCTTATATATCTTTTTAATTGTCAACAAATTGTCCCATATAAATAGACGGGTAAGACTATAACTCTATAAAATTCACCTTTTAATCTTCTCAAAAATCTCCAATCAATGTGCATCATTTGAAGAGGACCAAAAATTTAAAGGTTCTTTGCATTAATTATTATGAACTATAGTAAAATGACTCATTAAATAATATGCACTTTGGTGTGAATTTTATATACCCACAAGCACACGGTGTACGCGTAGCTGGCGGGTTAATCTCAAGAAAACTAGTTTAATTAATTTGCCTAATTTTAATTATCATGCAATATAGAATAAAATGTATATGGAATTTTTTCTATTGTTACTACAATCAAAGAGCTAAGCTACAGAAATATATTACTGAAATAAGTTAAGACTGAAAATTCTTGGTTTTAAATAATAATGAAAACAGTTTAGGATATCGAGAATCACTTAATTTTAAGTATGAACAACTATCAGATTTAAAGTGATCTTATCAATCAATATCTATAAAAGTTTGGATAAAATATGTGATTTAAAGTGATCTTATCAATCTCAAGTTTCCGCTATATGAATCAACTATCAGATTTAATCCCTATTAATTCAATTTTCACAATTTCATTCTATTGACTAGATTAATAAGAATTTAACTAAAATGTGCCCTAAAATAATGTTACTCTGAATCTCAAATTCTTATTATATTCATCATGTTAATATAGTATATTTAATTAGGATTAATTCACCCATTTCTAATTTTATAAACCTTTTTAAGAATTTTAGTTTATAAGTCAGACGTGAAAAGTAACATGAAAACAATTAATTTATACTAATGCGAAATAATTTAAATACTCCTAATAATTAAAAGAACAAGAAATAAGAACACTTGCCGAGATTATTAATTGCACTTTATTGGAATGAAAGAACTAGAATTTATATCTAAGAATTAGAGGCCATATAAATATCCGAACCGAATTATCCGATTTTAAAAACGAATTATCCGGGTCGGCGTATTGGCAAAATTAGGTATCCGGATATTTGGTTTTCTACTTTTTTTATTATTTTATTTATTTTTAAAATATATAAATATTTTTTCATAAATTTATTTTGTTTTGTTGTTAAATTTACTAATCTGTACAATTCTCCATTATAACTAATTTATTTTTAATTAATTTAGACTTTTGAAAATCCAATCATATTTCCAAAATGATTTGTATTCTAATTTTAAAAAATAAAGCTTTTTTTGAAACGGTTTAAAAAATAAGCTTGATTAAGAAAGAAAGTGAGGTGAGCTTAAATAATTTATGTGGGAAAAAATCGAGTATTCGAATCTGAGTCAATCCGATATCCGATTTTCATGACCCCTACTAAGAATATGAAAGAAATAAAGAAAGCTAGAACCAAAACTAAGTTTAACTTAAAAATTAAGAAAACTTAAAACTTATTGCCAAAAACAATATTTCGTGCAAGTGAAAAACTAAAAATATCCTATTTATACGTGATATCATACTTGGGCATAGGCATGGCCACGGTCCGGGTTGGGCCGGTTCCGTTTCGGTTCCATTTGGAACCTGTCGCGACCGGTTCCGGTTCCGGTTCCGAGCGGTTCCAAACGGTTCCTTGGCTGTTAATGAGGCGGTTCCGACGGTTCCAACTCAAGGGACGGGCGGGTCGGATCATCGGTTCCATTTTTATTTTTTCTTTAAATATTTATATAATAAGAAAATACTATAATAGTGCGGACGTACCTTTGATGATTACTTGATTATTAGCGAAATTCATTGCTTGTCAAGTTGTCATCGTTATTAAAATATTTACTAAAAAGAATGAAAAATATAAATTAATAAGAAACGAATCAATGATAATGTCGATATAGATGATTAATAAAAAAAGAGGGAGAAAATGGACTTGAACCTAGTACCCAAAGGAATACTAAGCTGCCTACGTATCCCGAAAGAATCAAAGCCCACGTAGTTCTTGGTCATACCTTTTATTTGTAGTTGTTGAATGTTGATTTATCGTTGTCCGATGGATCCTATTCGTCTTCGTCATCATCATCTGGTTGGTTAGATGCTTCCGCTGACTCTCCTCCTGACGATGATGCAGATGTATCCATCATCATCCATGGATCATCATCGTCGTCTTGATTATCATCATTCCTTAGTCCTTGTGTTCGAATCTCCGCTTGATCCCAATCTTTCTTGCAAACACATATTTGAATACTATGTGGAGGAAGACGAGATCTCTTTTCGTCTAAAACTCTTCTACCTGCACTTAAAGCAGACTCCGACGCAATTGTTGGCGCAAGAATTGTAAGGATATCCTTTGCAATTCTCGATAAAATGGGAAATTTTACAGATTTTTCTTTCCACCACTCTAAAATATTATAGCTACCTTGGTCAATTTCAAAGTGGTGTTTGAGATAACTATCTAATTTTAAATATGAGGTGGAGGGTGAAGAAGAAGATGATCCTACAAAACTATCATCTTGACTCATTATATTAGCTATTATCGAATTATAATAAGAGGGACGTGCCGAAACGCTAGCACGCCTAGACGTATCGCGTTTTGGGTTATATATACTAGCGTAATAATCATAGAGTTCTGCTAAAAGTTTTTTACATGTTCCAACATAATTATGTACATCAGTAGGCGGGCGATCTAACGATTGGTAGTAAAATCCTATTACTTTAGTAAGGACTTCAGTTTTAAAACATGTGTCTAAAATGGTTGCAATTCCATAAATATAAGGAAAATCGGAAAAATATGCCTTCTATTTTTCCATCATATCTGCAAGAATCGGCTTCAAATATGGGTTAGTATCATCATGCGTATGTTTAAGGAGATGATAAAAAATAGTAATACACACACTTATTACTAAGTGAACGTTCAGTTCATAAACATATGAAAAAATCTTAGTTGCGTGGTCATACGCTTCTAATATTTTATGTACACCTATAGCTAATTCCCAAGTGTCATCAACTATATAGCTATCTGTACACTCACTATACAGTTGTGTTATAACTGGACGATAAGCAATCGCCTTTCTTAATAAATCGTTGGTTGAGCCCCAACGTGTAGGAGTATCTAATGACCAATACACTTTTTTTAGTTGATATTGGTCACATAATTGTTTATATCGTCTCTTTATCTTTCCAATCCTAAGCCACTTCACTATATCTCTAATTGGATCTAATAAATCGCTTAATTGTTTTATACCTGCTTGGCAAGATAAGTTAACTATATGCGCACAACAACGTATGTGTAATAAGCTACCCCCAAGGATAAAACTAAATGCAGGTTCGTTATACAAAAGTTCTATACATTTAATGTTAGCGGTTTCATTATCAGTAGAACAACAAAATATCTTATCTAATAAGTTCCATTCTCTACATATCTCTACTAATCTATATTTTATGTTTTCACCGGTATGTCATTCTGGCATTGTCTCAAAAGCAATTATTCTTTTTTTAATAATCCAATTTTGATCTATCCAATGTACTGTTACACACATATAAGATTCTAAATGTGGGGGAGCAGACCAAATTTTAGTTGTTATGCTAACCCTACCATTAAAAGATTTAAACAATTCAACTAATTCATAGCGCATTGATTCATATAATTTAATTGTGCGTTTTTTAAGAGTGCTCCTAGGGATTGCTCTATATTGTGGTTGCAAAGTTTTTCTAGTGAAACGCTCGTGTGTCCTACTTTCACCGTGGTTAAAAGGCAATTCATCACAAATATACTTAGAAAATTCATCAATCATATCATTACGATTATATTTAAAAGGCATACCTGTGCTGGGAATGTCCCACTGTCGGCTTCCACTTGTGGTCCCGCTGTCGCTTGCTGCATGAGTTTCTTTTATGATTCCATCCTTCTTTGCCAAATGTTTGTTAAAAATTCTCGTACCACCACCTAACACGTATTCACAAAACACAATAAATAAATTTTTATAAAATATGAATATATAATGTATGTATAAAAAACTTAAAAAGTATTTACCTCTGGCGAAACTGTATGCAACTAAGGGCTTTACTCATTGACTTTCACAAATTTGACAAGTGCATAAGAAAACATCTGGATTGTCGGTTGGTTCTTTTGTAAAATACGACCACACATGTGAAACAGCTCTACTACCAAGAGGTGGCATTGCCGGAAAAGGTTGTCTTACTGGTTCATCTTCATCTAAATAAATAATTTAAAATTATAAAACTATAATTAAATAAATAAATAATTTAAAATTTAATTAATTTGAAGAATAAAATTATAAAACTAACCGATAGTTTGGAAATTGACTCGTTTACCACGAGCTTGTCTTTGTTGTTGTTCTTGTTGTTGTTCTTCATGTGATCTTGTTGATGATTGTCGAGATACATATATCCCAATAGGGGTCGTTGGTTCCTCTTCTTGTTCTTCTTCTTCATCAATTTGTATTTCTCTTTCCACTTCTTTTGCATAATTATAATTCTGGGTCGTACCCTTCTGGATAATTTGGTTCATAATTATAATTACTAATCGAAAGTGTTGTTGATACCGACGGAGTAGAAGTGGCCTTTCTTTTGGAGGAGCTAGAACCTCCCAATAATTTTGCAACTTTAGTAACTTTTTTTGAGGCTTTTTTCAAAAAAGAAGACATGATTGATAATATTGAAATAATAATAGAATTAAGAAATAAATAAATAATTAATAGACTAATTATGTAATTAACTAAATTAAGAAATAATTAAAAGACTAATTATGTAATTAAGAGAATAATTGCGTAATTAAGTAATTAAGTAGAGAGAGTAAGTAGAGAGAGTAGGAGAAGAGATGAATTGTGAATGAAAATGATTCAAAGTGGTGGGTATTTATAGAAAAATCCCAACGGCTATAAATGGCTAGTTTCCAACGACTCTTTTCACGGTTCCATGGAACCGGTGGGCCGGTTCACCCGGACCGGTCCCGGTCTCGGTTCCATGGAACCGTTGGACCGGTTCAACCGGACCGGTTTCGGTTTCGGTTCCGGTTCCATGGAACCGTTGGACCGATTCCGGTTCCAACCCGCGGTTCTTAGGTACGGTTCATGCAGTTTTTTTCCGGCGGTTTCACGGTTCCGCGGTTCGGAACATGTCGCAAACGGTTCCGGTCCCGGATCCGGTTCCAAGCGGTTCGAAACCGGTTCGGTTCCGGGTAACCCGCCCCGTGGCCATCACTACTTGGGCATTAACTATATCAACTATCCCCTACAAAGATATAAAAGAAATAAAATGATAAATAAAAAAAATCTCAACTGCCTTGCAGTGGAAAACATGCGCCGATATGTTCGCGATCCGATGACGAGTTGTCGGTTGACAACGGCGGCAACGAGCGGCTCATTGCTTTTGACTTGATGAACGCATTTTTCAGAGGTTAGGGACGAGTCATCGCTACTAGATTGAGTGTAAGCGATAATTCATCCCTTTATCCTGATTATTCATTTTTCTTGTAGTGACTTGCAAATACTTGTTGCTTTTTTCCTTTTTTTTTTCCTCTATTTTTTAGCGGCGATTCGTGGCAAGGATCTTTTGTATAAGCTACGACTCATAGCTTTTTTAGTAGGTATTGTAGTACATGTTTCCTTCATTTTTTAAGAGTCTTAAGACCATTTCTTCAAGTCTTCACTCTCTTTTCACTCTGTAACACCTAAAAAAACTCTATTTTTTTACCTCAAAGTGACATAATATATACACTTAAACTCGTAAAAAAAAATATACAAATTTACATTAACAATCACATAATTAGTCCTAAATATCATCAAAAAATGAGTAAAATTTGTACTAATTAATAAATGCAAATAAATATATTAATGAAACTTCTTATTAAGTAAAGTAGCAAACGATGTTCGCCACTATTAGTCAATATGATTTATTTATAAAATTTAATAGTAAAGATTAGATTGAGATATTTTTATATTTCAGGGCAATTAAACTAGTAAGCTACTCAAACGCCCAAATCATATCGCGTTACATTTTCATGTTGGGTGGGATTGTAGTCCAATCCTATGTCACCTTAAGACACTAGTACTTGTGGATCTTAAAATATAAACACCAGAATTCATTGAACCAAGAGGGCCGGATAGCTAATGATTTATAGGCTAACACAAATTCTCAAATGCCATTTCTATTAGGCTGGTTTAATAGATACTTACATTTTAAAGTGATCATTTATAATTATAAAGTGATTAATTTTTATAGTTTTAGAATGATTATTTATAACATTAAATAATCACTTATAATCTTAAAGGGATCAATTAGAAAATTAGGCTAATCATATGGGTTTCTTTCATGATGAGACGGTCTCATATATAACTAGCTGATAGACCAATTATAAAATGGTCGAATCTCTTATGCAACACTTTCTGTAGCTCTTACTTCATGACTTAGTTAAAACTGAATGCAACAATGATAAAAGAAAGCATGATAATTGTGGGATGAAAAAATTAATATTCTTTCAAAAAAGACCTAACGGCCTATTTGGTAGGTAGTATTAAACGGTGGCTCGTTTGGTAGGTGGTATTAAATGTTGGTAATAAGAATGAAAATTATTGTAATTTTTTGGTTGAAAAGCCTTTTGACCAGTTTTGACCTATTCGCAGTTACTAACTGCGAACAGAATGCTGCACAAATACGCAGATCAGCTTCCTATTTTCCCATTTCCCCAATTTTCGAAACCCTACCTTATCACTCGGCATTCTCCCTCTAAAATCATAGATTCAATCCATCAATTTTTGCATTCCTCTTTCAATTTCGCACTTCAAATTAGTCTGGGATACTCTATCTTGCTCAAAGGTAAACTTATTTGCGTTTTTTTAGTATATATGTAGTTTTTTAGGGTTTTAATCAAATTTGCTTATTTTTTCAAATGTAGGTTACTAGTTCTTAAATCAAGACTCTTCTTAATTATCCATAACTATTCAAGGTAATTTTTAATTGTTTTTATAGCTTTATGTTGTTTTTTGAAGTATTGTTGTTGATGAGCTTATTGAATTAGTTGAATTCAATGTTGATAATATTATTAGAAATGTTGATGTTGATGTTGGTATTAGAAATATCATTTATGAACTTATTAATTGATTTATTATTTGGATTTTAGGTGTATTATATATGTACTTTAATAATTTTTAGACCAAAAAAGATTATAATCAAATGAATATAATGTACTTGTATGGGCATGAAGTTGATGATGATGTTGATTTTGTTTGTATTAATGTAGAAAATGGCATCATTTCGCGTCACTATAGTATTTTTTGGAATGGTTTTATTAGAGAAAGTAGTGGCAAAGTTCATTATGTTGGGGGAAGACGTAGATTGTTTGCATGCAACTCTATCATGGATTTGAACTAGTTTAAACGTTTTATATGTTCTAAGATTGGATTGGACCTCACTAGAAGTACTGTAAATATAAGCTTTAAATATGACATGAGTGGAGAATTGCTTACCTTTCCTGTTGATGATGATGAGGCTATAGATGCTATGTGGGAGCATTCAAAGTCCACCCAAATTCCCTCTTTGGAGTTATACGTAGAAGAAGTACCATTAGGGAATGTAGTTGCTTCTAATAATACTCCTACCCCTATGCCTATATCAACTCAGGAAACTTCTAATCCTTTCTTTCCTTCCGCATCTTGTACTTTTTCTCAACCCCCTACGAATCAAGTTCCAATTGATTCAATGGTTAACTTAGGAGAAACTGCTAAGATGGGACCTTGGGATGATGGAAGTGAGAGTAATGAGCTCATTGACGATCCTTCTAAGGACGATTTGGATGTCGATGAGGATGCGCTAGCAAATGACATGACTCTAGGCAACATTCCTACAATCATTCCTCCTACACCTTATGCCCTATGTCCACCTCTAGACGAGTATGAGGAGGAAAACTCATGGAGGACTTGGGCTTGTGATACAATTTACATAATAAGAATATTAACTAAAATTACTGCGAACATAGTAGTAGAGGAGATGGATCAAGCAGCTCCAGGAGCCCAAGACCCTAGTGTCTTAACTATGAAGTAGGAGCACAAGAGCACTCCTCTTTGGGATGCTCAGGTTAGTTGTACGACAGTTGTACGTGATTTGCATTTTATTAATGATAATATACAAGTAACTTATGTATAACTTCATATTCATAGGTGTCCGATACAGACACGTTAGGCACTAGGCATCCAGATTCCGTTCCATGGGTGATCGATGAAAGGGTCATGTCGTACCTAGAGCTCACGAGGTTGTATGACTTCCACCTCATTCCATATGGCAGAGTTGACCGTGCTATTATCACAGCACTAGTCGAGAGATGGCGTCAGGAGACGCACACATTTCATCTCCCTCTAGGTGAGGCTACCATCACACTGCTTGATGTAGCCTTACTAATGTGGCTTCCCATCGAGGGACGTTCCGTTTGTACAGCCGACGCCAGCTATCAAGCTGGCGTGACATGGTGTACCGCATATTGGGAGAGCGCCCTCCAGCGGAAGTGATCAGGGGGAGCGGTTTGCAGTGCACATGGTTAGTTCAGACCTTCTCGCATCTCCACGAAGATGCTAATGAAGGCACCAGGCGTACCTCTTATATTTGATAGGAGCTGTGTTGTTTGCCGATAAAACAAACAATCAGATACAACTCCTATACTTGACTTTACTTGACGACCCCTGAGAGCGCATCGCCGAGAATAGCTGGGGCTCCGCAGCCATAAGATACTTGTATAGAAGGCTATGTGGTGCTGCCCATAAAAACGTCAGGGAGATTGCAGGACCACTAGTCATATTACAGGTAATACCAATAACATTTAATTCTAAACCGCATTTGTTGAGTTAAATACTAATTAGATTTGCAATCTTCAGCTGTGGGCGTGGGAGCATATTCTTATCGTCCAACCTTACAGAACCGTTGGTCATGGTGATCCTGCTCCTCCGCAACAACCCCCACCAGATGTTGCGTATGGTTCAAGGTGGAATTTTGCACCCCGGACGCGCAAGCACACTGAGACCGGTCTCGGATTCTACCGAGATCAGTTAGACCTGCTACGACCCAACCAGGTAAATATTTTAGTACTCATTAACATTATTGCATTTTATTTAACACATCACTTACATTTTCATAATATTTATTTTAGTTTTTGTGGGACCTGTACCCTGCGGAAGCCTACGCAGCTATACCCGAGCACTCGGGGATTCATTCAGGTGCGTGGAGGGCTTTTGTGCCAATCATATGCTTCGACATTGTCGAAGCCAGCGCGTACTGCGCCAATATGGATTGGTACAGGGCATTCCACCGCTTTGTGACACTGAACCCGAGCTGTACCTGATTTCGCGCAAAAATCAGGGTACGGCAAACTGGAAGTAGATCAACTGGCGCTACATCGCTCGTTGGCATCGTAGACTAGAGCTGCTGGCCCAAGGTGCGCTAATCAATGTTCATGGCGCACCTACTACACCAGACTACATGCCGTGGTTCCTCTCCATCACTTGCCGATAAATAACACCACGTGGCATCATCGCAGCAGCACATTACACACCTGCTACTCCTACGATGACCCAATTTGTAAGTCTTCATTTGCATTTAAATGATTAAGTTGCTGATTACATAATATAATATTACATTAACTAAATATTAATTGCAGACACAAGGTGCGGCAACAATGACACGGTACAGCCACGAGGAGCCGGTGAGGGAGATTGCGCAAAGCATGCTCGTCGGCACGCAGTTCCAGCACTTCATACCGAAAGTCGCTGCAGAGTCATCACCGGCTATCGCCCATACACACGTCTTATCTCCTACTTATGACTATCATTTGGAGGAGATGAACCATTCATAT